>NW_020312075.1:0-111110 GCF_002999335.1 Cyclospora cayetanensis | reverse complement strand
GGATTAGAGGTGGTTGACCGCTAGAATTAGGTCAACTCCTGGTGATTTGTGTGGGATAAGCCTTTGCACAGGGGAGAACATATCCCCGCGTATTCAAAGCGCTGACTAACGTCTGAGCCTCTTGGGTGGATATGGATTACTTCTGCAGTAAAATGTTCGTGATCTGGCTCAGATAGCGCTCGGTTGTTGTCGCATTCCAATATTAAGCCTTATGCATAGCCTGATGCAATAGCTTAAAGGTCGTCAGGTCTGGTGGAATCGGGAAATTGGGCAATCCATATATTTGACTAGCCGCGTTTTGAGTTGCTTCACAGCGAAAGTATGCGGTGGACTCCAGGTAGTGTCATGTGTTTCGAGCGGCCATGCAACGTCGGCGAACTCGGGCACCACGAATATGCGCCATGCTTGGCAGTCGCGAAGGACTGTTGCACCTGCGTCTCGTGCGGAGGTAGCTCTGGACATATTGGAATTGCATGTTGTCTTCAGTTGAACCCTTCACTCCCGGCCCGCCGATGGCCAAAGTACTCGAGCTCCTGCCTTCGTACCTTGTAAGTTCTGAACTCGTAGTGCAAAGATGTTATTAGGAGGTGCTCAGCAATAGCCATAACAGCTGCGCGTGAGACTAGGTCCAGACTCTTTATACGAATGCCAAATAGCCAACCTCTCCTAGGGCCAAAACAATGCGGAGAAAAGCATTGATATTGGTCTTCGACAAGGCGCGTGCATCTTGGATACCGAACGACATCACCTTGAGTTCATAGAGACCCATTTCTTGACAAAAAACAGCCTGCTAGCTGTCCGTTTTTTGGTGCAAACCTTATCTGGCAAAAACCGGCTTCTACGTAAAGCGTCGAAACGTTTGGCGGGCCGCCCAGCTTTTCTAGGGTAGTGTGTAGCAATCGCACTGTGGAGTCCAGGTTTATCAGCAAAGAGGCTCGTAGTCTCGCCGACACATATAATTGGTGATCAACAGGACGCTAAAGAGGCAGCCCCCTTTCACGGCAACCGGGAAGAAGGTGCGCTTTGGCTTGACGGCTGTCAGCACCTGCGGCGCCAGTTTCTAAGCTTAATCTAAGTATACTTTAAAACCCTGATACGTATGTTTTAACAGTGCGCTAGGCCACACAGACGTTTTGTCGGCCTCGTCTACCACCGGCAAAGTGAGGGGGGTTCGCGAGTTGAGACTGTTGGACCGAGAGTATGCTGATGCTCGACGAACATAGAGAACAAAAAACCCTGTAGGGCTTCGGGAAAAGAATTCGCCGTGTCCGTTACATAGATAGGTATCGTGAGGAGAGAACCCAGGACTGCAATGCCGACTAGAGCTTCGCAGTGCTGATGGGCGGCTGCTGAAGTGCGGCTCGTGATAGAGACGCGCGCTTCGGCTTCAGGAAAGACTTGTAGCGCTCAGAAGGCTGTTATGGTAAAGTTACCGCCTTCGCCATCGACATGAGAGCAGCCTGTTGGGCAAGGGCATCATATGCCTGGTTCGCTGCAATTGCTGAGTAACTCCTGGAGGTCAGGTCACGCGCCTCCAGCGAACCCCTCTCGCGGCAGCATTGGCAGGTCAGAGCAGTGGCGCTTCATATCTTCACGCAGCGTCTCCAACCAGAAATATCATGATATCTGATGTCTGCTAAACCAGCCTAGCCTCGCAATAAAGTCACTCGGAAGAGGCCCTACCAGGTATTCGCCCTAAAATAATATGCCACGCCACATAGATGGCAGCGTAACCATAATATTTATTTGCGAGCATTGCCCGCTAGCCGGGTTACATCCACCCTACTGACGTGGGAAGCCAACATCCAGGACCAGGCGCTGCACCAGTGCCAGGGTAATCAGGAGTCCGGATACTCGCTTGTATTACAGCGCTTCATGCTTGTGCTCCACTATGCCGAGAAACAAATCTGCTGTGCACCCAGTAACACACAATAGCTCAGAAGAGTCAATGACGTTTTCAGGCCACCGTCTGCTCTTCCTCACCCTCGAATACTGTATAGCGATCCCCGTTAACACGATTGCCTGCATTGCTCTCTGACGTACTTCCATGTATGCGTTGATCGCCCTTAGTCCTATGTGGCCAACCTTCGGTTCATCATACTCCAGTGAACACAATTTAGACATACCAACAGCATTTCTGCCTTAGTCTCCCTGGTTCCTTCTCGGTCTATCTTCTGGGGACAGACACGCTGCCTTCAAGCTGGCAAGACTAAGGTGGTGTTGGGGCCCGTGGCGACAGAACGTATTAATCCATGCGCAGCATGGTTGCTCCTAGTACTGGTGTCTCCCATTACTTTAGTGCTCGATAATCGGGAGGCGTTTGTTTTTTCGTTCGCGCTAAATGGTGCCCTGATGAGTGGCTCACCCCTTGATGGCTCACGCCCAAGTGTCTCTGAGCATTCGGCGCTATCGTAGTCCTTGCCTGTATGATTGCGGCACAACTCCCCTAGCATCTACTAAACGCAATTCCGCGGCGACCAGTCGTTTCCAAACTATCCTGTATTATTGCGTAACAGCAGCCTCATCGGCCCGTTCTCGTTGATCCTCCTTGGTCGAGGCTTGCCCGCCTATCCCGCTACAAATTTCAGTGCAGTGTCGTTGGGTACTCGCTCGTATTTTACGGGTCTTCTGTTGACTCTGGCGTTGCGCATTTCCTGTGTAATGGCAGTATGTGCGGCACTCTGCGCATAACTGGTTCCAAGGGTCTTCGCTCTTCAAAACGTAGTTTGCAGCGTCCTTTCAATCATGGATAGCTCTTTGTCGTTCATTTTGTGTTTTGTCCGGCAGGCTGGCTAAGTATTCGCCGAAGGCATCTTCGGAATGTGACACAATACCCTACTAAACAAATTGTAAAAGCCCCACAAAGTATTTATCATGTTTTACCTAGTTTTTGGCCAGTTTAACCCTCGCCTCTCGTCTATTCCTACGAAAGCGCCTCAAGAGGCGTTTGCCCAGAACTTTTCAATCCTCCATATTTGCACCGGTATACCCAGGACTAGCCAATAATGCAATGCAAGACGCTTTATGTGCTTTCAGCGCCACACTGAGTAACTTTGGTTTCTCCCTCTAGAAGCTATGTCTCTATCATGTTCAAGAAATCCTGCACATCACCTCCGTCTTCGTGTACGAGAGGCTGACAACGGAATGGACTCATTGGATTTGCTCTCATCTAAACAAGTTGCCTCTGTAGACCCTTTATCTCCACCTGTGAGTGGGCAATAACTTTCAATTGATTCTGTTTAAAGCTTGCAATGAAATCAGATAATATTGTGCCTCTACGTTTCTGTAAAAACCGTGCTGGCTCTTTCAGCAGCGCGGTAATGGACAATACAAAAGCGCTGCCCCTTCCCGTGGCCACTGTGATCAAGATTCTAAAGCGCCAGAGGCAGAGGGTGAAGTAGAGATATTATATGCGACAGCGTGTGCTGTACAAACGCAGTCGAGCTCGTGCTGTCCAGGCCCATTAAGCCAAAATGCAACGATCATAACAGAGTGTTGATACGTATTGTCGAGTTCTACTCACCACCTGCCAAACACGGCAAGACGTCTTGACGACGGCCTCGAAAATCGAAGGCGGCAGACATCTCTCTTCAAGCGTCCAGTCACGACAGAGTATCAAAGAGTGAACTGCACTGCATTACCGCAGTAGCAGTGCTGAATCGCTTGTCATGCAGGTGAAACCTTGGAAATGATAACCAAAGCTTAATGCTCTACAATACCAACAACCAGCACTTCACATATATCCCTTCAAATCTAGGTGGAAATTCTCAAGGCCAGCACCCGCTTCTGCAGCTGACTAACTTGTCAACTTTCACCAATCAATGCGTTAGATATGAGAACAATTTTGCGACGAAACTGGGAAGCTGACTAGAAGAGACTCAGTTGTGAATGCTGCCACAGCACAGTCACCGAGCACTAAGAAAAATTACTTGAGTGGTTATTTATCTTTGGTGCTGTGTTTTGAAAACTGGAAACATATACTCATTACCCTAAAGCACGTTACGTTAATGTTGTACCAGAGAGAGCTGCAGTGCATGACAAGAACCACCAGTTTCGGCAAGGCCGCTTGATTTCCTCATCATGAAACTTCTCTGTTTGCTTGCGCTTCCCATCCCTGTATTGTTGACCACACTATGCCTGCCTGTTTCGTTGCTACTGATGCTGGTAGGTGCATTTGTTGCTCATGGTAGGCCAATTCCAATCAGGCATTTCTACATATATAGAAGCCTTTAGAGGCTGTCATGTATGTACAGTAAAGGCAATCACTTGTTGATCTACGCTTTTGGAGCCCACTGAGCCGGCCATGGACCACTGTTTGCAGTTTCAGATAGGCGCGGAGCTGGTACATTGATCAGGAATCACTTCATTATTCTGTGGGGTTCGGAAGCGGATTAATCGTGCAGGTAAGCGCTGTGTCACATGATCTATTGCAATACAACGAAACAAGGCCTGCAGCGTGTTTCTGGTATACGAAAATGTGTGCGACACAGTTACGTGAGTATGACAATCATAAGTTCACATCGAACCGCCAGGACTCAGGGGCAATACATCACACCAAGGCAACATGTGAACGCACTCACTGTGCTTACAGCAATTTCAAATGTGGAGGTCACGTATACGCAAATATAAAGGAAGGGCTCCTCGACTCGCCATGGAATCAACTGTTGCCAGCTCCAACTAACTCAAGGCGGCGAATGTATTTCCTGCTGCCCCTGTAACAATCCATTGTCCCCTCTTATAGCCACAGAAAAATGTGCACTTTTAGAGCAAGCAGCATGAGATTGTTTACAGTACTGATAATTTCTCCTTATTACATCAGAGACGCAAAATAAAAGAGCACAGCAGGAGTGGTCCTAGCAAGAGCTTGTCTGCTAATTAAACAAATATGATGCAGACAAGAATGTACATGCAATTTTCACGCTTGCGTTGAGGTGTGCAAAGCACTATTGATAAGCAGACTTGCTGGTGTACACACATCTACGCAAAGCAGGCTCTGCATCCAAGTACCACCTTCTTTACTAGTTCGCACATTTAGTCCACAGATACTGTGAAACAAACAAGGTCATTCAGTGCGCATTTTATTTTTTCACAGGCAAGTAGATGTTTGCATCATTTGCAGAAAATGTGATGCCTGAATAATGAAGCAACATGGTTGCAGATGCAGCCGCTATACACGCCATCAGCACGCAACATCTGGGGAATTTAGAAAGGCCACTGCCTTCAGCGAACGTATGCTTAGCCTTTCCCAATCATGCTTACCTTCAAATACACCAACGCTATGGATTATAACCGTGGGGTCTGATGCTCTTGAATAATACTGCTACAATGCCTTTTGCCTAGAAGCTGATTGCATACTGATCGGAACCTTGCATGTGAGATCCCTATTTGGAGCTTTTTTTGTCAGTGGGGGTGGCGCTGACGGTTTGGACAAGAACTATGTTACGCTCCTGGGTCACTAAGAAGCATGCATTGCTCAGCCATTTGTCAGCAAAGTGCCACGCTAAATACTATGTCCTCAACATGTGATTGATGATGGAACAGTGATGGACGCTCACCAGCAAAGCTAGGCACACCTCCAACGTGCTGGAACATTAGGTTTGGTGCAAGCAATCATATTTGTTTGCTCCTGAGTGTCATGAACGTGCAATTGGTCAGGCCCTCAAGCCTCAATAAGACCTGTAAATCAACAAGGTAACTATATTCGTAGCACGGTGACAATGGCGGACACGTACATTACACCAGTGGAGGAGCCAATCAGGTGCGCTCAGCAACATGCTTACACATTAGAGCAAATTGACAAGCGTATGGCCCCCTAGCGGCTCGACTCACAGATCCACAGCGTTGCGGTTCCACAGTGAGGCATGCAAAATGACAAGCCATATTGCAATTTTTAAAGCGGTCTTCTCCCAATTAATATTGTAATCAGTGTGTCGTACACAGAATGTACATAAAAGATATATCTATCTAAATTACAGTGGCTTGCAGTCTATATGCTTGAAAAACCACACGGTCGCATGTGCTGATCCGGCTTATAAAAATATATAAGAAAAGCCTTATTCAAGTGTCTGTTTAGAGAGGCTTATGCAAGTATAGTCTCGATCCTCCATTCCACGGGTAATGTGTCATTTCAGTAGATGTAAAGTATTGAAACTGAATGGAAAGGTGGTGCTGTATGAGCGGTATAGCAAGGACTGAAAGGTCCATGAGTCTACTGACATACGGGCGAGCTACAAGCAAACACTTCATGAAATAATGCGTGTGGAATGCTTTTAGACGCTGTAAATCTCTTACGGGCCTTTGCAGATGCTCCACAAACAATCCAAAACCACGTATTCGTACTGAGATTGAGACGACCCACCACAAATTATGAATAAACATGGGACTCGTCGGAGCCGCAGGACATATGCAGCGAAAACACATTGCCTGATAAAGTGGTAAGTAGGCGTACACTGGTGCGCGAGCTGGTCGTGGCCCAACAACTAAAGCCCTGCCCGTCGTAGAGCCAAGCGAATGATAGAGATAAGTTTCCAACCATCTTGTTCTGATGTCTAGCTTTGAGTGAGAACAGGCGCTTAGCTGAAAGGTTTTTGGCAGTCCATAAGTGTGCTGCTGGCGCCAAAACATGCACTGGAGAAAATTGTACAGCTAGGGAAAACGCCTGCGAATTCACCAGGTAGGATAGTATGCTTACCAAAGGTAGAAGAGCCCTGTGAAATTCTAGTGTGACCTCGGAAGATATGCTAAACCTTGGTAGCACATGTACCTCTGCTGATGCAAGCAACAATGTGCAGGCCATCCTATCTGTAACTACTTTTACATGAATGATTGATTGCACCTATCATTGTCATAGCTCCACCGTCACAACATCACACATCATTGCTGCTCTTGTTAACATCACTGTTCCGCTCTGATCAATCATTGCTTCCGTCCTCTCAAGCCCACTTGCTCTAGACGCCCCACTGGTGGGCGAACTATAAACAACTCAGAAAATCTGTACTATTTCCAAACCTGTCGTTCACCATAAATTCACAGCACCGGCGAACATTTTTTCCTGCAGTTCTTCTGCCGTCTGCTCCTACATTCACATTTCAAGATCTCGTTACAGCCCTAAACTGTAAGCGACCTGTACACACCTACATTGCAACGCGTTACTGATGCTTTGAAGCAAGGCCCCATTGCTGAGGTTTGTCAAAGCCCCATCGGTGTTGCGCATACGTGTAAAAATGGAAGCCTCCCAGCTCAGTGCGGCTAATCATGATATGCATCTCAAAGCCTTGTATACATTTTGAGCACTCGCATGCGAGGAATATCCGCATTTGTACGCAGTCGGTCGCTCATACTAAAATACCACAACACATGACACGGGCTGACGCAAAAATTTCACCCAGACCTATGCATACAGTGTGACGCAGTAGCTCACAAAACACAATCACTGGATTCATATTCTGTTGCGTTTGGTTTTCGTAACAAGTCAAAGGATATTTATTGGAAGTAAATTTTCACTGGACGGTATAAATATGCATTCCTGCTACTAACATATGTGCTAGCTTCAACATGCCTATAGCAGCCTCTCTAAGTCGTCTAAGAAAGGTATTCTGACTAGATACACTAGTTCCTGGGCATGTAATGTGTAGACGCGCACGCACCTTCACCTTGAATCTAGGGCATGCTCAAGTATTTCAGGTGTAAGCTGCGATTACATCAACGGTGCAGCCACACCAATACACATCGTTTTTAGGGGTTCAATGTACAAAGTGTGCACACACAAAGCGTATAGAGTGGGAAACAACAGGGGTTATCTTCAAACAAAAAACCACAAGGCAAAGCTACGTCTGCAGGCACACCAGTCTTCTTCATGCCACATTCACGCGTTCAGCGCAAGGCCCAACATCAGAAGGAAAACCCAAAATACACCTCAGATGTGGTGCACACGTCTGCACAAACGCACGCCAGTCAACATCAAGAAGATTAGCACCGCCACTATCAACTGCGACACATCTGCAACTTCGTGTTTTCTGCTGCACGCGAAAACCGACGAAGAACAGCAAATCCTACAGGAATTAAAGGGGACCTCTTGCACCATTGCACCCATACTCAGAACCATAAACGCAGGCCGTAGTGGAGGAATACAACATCCATTATACAACAGTTGCTGCCGCCTACCCGCACCAAATCCGTCCGTTGCAAGCGCTGCCTCACTCTGTGGATCGCCCCAACGCAGCCGCGCGTGAGCGACAGCGCGACATGACCACATATCCCGCATCAGAGCTAACAGCGAAATGTGAAAAAACTGCAGCGGTTTCGTGGTGCTCGAATCTTCTGGCCAGGTTTGGCGCTGGAGTACATGCTGATCTGCGCATGCGTGCATTGACCTTGCATGTCACATTGACAGTTCCTGCCGATACACTTTGCAGAGGGTCTACAGTGAGGTCAGCATTTGACGTTATGCCAACCGAACGCTGCTGGATACCAACAACGGAATCCCAAATGGTGACAAATGCCTATGCATACAAGGTGTGACTCATGCTCAAGTGGCTGCTACCGACGGCTTTTCACGTAGGGTCCCTCATTCCATGTCCCCGAATAGGCTTGTATTTCAAATTATTCCCGGGAATTTCTAACCATCCTGCACCAACGCGAAATCATGAGCTTGTATACTTTTGCTGCTTCTGAAGAGATGCGCATGGGGCCTGCGTGCGCTATGAGGCTTCAGATTGCCCACCGAGAATAAAACCTCCTGTCCAAAAAGCTCACTGGGTCAGAAGCAGCTAGTTGCAACAGCATTCGACAACACCACGTTTACATGTTACGCATGTGCGCTCATGGCCTAAGCTCATGACCAGACGCAGCGCAAACTAATGTCATCAGGATCCTGCACAAGTGACAGATTAGCCCACAGCAGGACGTCCTGAAGTGTGCACAACAAGAGCAAGTTAAATAGGGTGGGTAAATAGCACATCAATACAGCGATGATTTGTGATACTCTATTCCTGCACAGAATTAGCAAAAGAATACCATGTCTCGTTTGCTACGCATCTTGTAACTCATTCCTTTGATGGTCGTTCGCTACATTATGTGTCTAAACATAACTAGGCCAAAACATTGCTGGCAGGCTTAATACACGTAGAAAAGCTGCTGACAGCAGCCGCAGCTGCGGCACAGTTTGGAGTTCTTCAAGTCCACTAAAGAGCAAGCAATTCTCTTACATTCCAGCTAGAGCGAAAGCATGAAACGAAACCGCAACATATAAGTGCAAGCAGGTATTCACTTCATCGTGACGGAGCCAGACCAATCAAAGGTAAAACCTTACACCTCGTCACCATAAAGGCAACCCATGCTGCTCAGAACAGTCCCAACAATATAGTTACACATTTTGAGGACCTATGTTTACCCAAACACCTGATGCAACCTTTTAACGCTTGACAGCCCCCAAACCGATTCAGCGTGAACGCGTGGGCACTAGACAATGTGAGCATGCTACAGCCACTCTATTGCTATGGGAAACCGGCATCGAAACTCCATACGCTGAAAACAAATGGGCATTGCTCCAAAAAGGAGCCAGGAAACAATATTCCACATCTAATGAAGCACTTCTCCGCGTGGCTCCATAATCGCATATCCAATGCAATGTACGGTAAGGATATTGTTTCTCTGACCACATGCAATGCGACATGACACACCTACACAGCTTTACTCAGAAGGCCCGCACCCTTCAGTGGCTATCACAGCCACCGCCAACTCAGCAGCATCCTACCCGAAACCTATAATACACACTGACGGCTGCGTGATCTGACCGAAAAAAACGGGAGCAAGAAAGTAACGCGCCCGTGGTACCAAACGACACCAAGTACACATTGCGGGCTTCCGCGCACCCACACCCAAACCGCACATGGCTTCCACAACCCACTTGCTGGAAATCGCCAACGCAGACAGGCTTGAGCTGGCGCAAATCATCAGCCCATATGTAGCACAATCGACAACGGCGAAACACGGAAGAAATACAGCTACTCGAAGGCGCGTAGCCTCTCCTGGCCAAGCATGCCGCTCGATCCTCCAATTGTCACTTTCAGCTTCAGCCACTGAAACGAGTGGGTCCTACACACCCAAGTGGAACACAAACAGAGTGCACTACTCAGCCTACTCCTCTCGGTGATGTTGCACATACCAACAGTGCTAGCCATCCCGCTGTAGCACAGAAGCTAAGTGCTGGCATGAGCCTACATGCATTAGCCGCAGGAAAAAACACATCGTACACCCCACACCTTTGGATGCAAAGAGCGTGCTGCCTGAGTCATGCAACGTCCAAATATTTCCAAGCCCCCAAATCGATGCTCCATCAAAGCGACTGCAACTGCCAAGCGACATGCTCGTGCTAGAACCACTCTAGTCTTCTGGACCAACGAGAAAGGAGATTTAAAAAGCTGGAAACAGCTGACCACTTCTACAATCAAGCACCACAGAACAAACGTCTAGATTTTATAAAGCACCAATTCGACACAGTCTCATACTCACATAAACCCTTATATTGACGCTGTTGATATTGCTGCTGTGAGCACATGCAGCACGACACGACGACACCAACGCAGACTTAAGCACAGGACTCCTACTGCCACTGGCTTCCTGACCACCTGCCAAATCAGCATCGTCCTGCCAGAGCCCCCTAAACGCACGGACGCCTGAGAGCCTGCAGTAACACTCTGTACCACAAGTGTAGGGGACCAGTGGTACCAAACAATACCTACGACACATTGGCTGCTTATCCGCCCCCACACCCAAACCCCACTCCCCTTGCACAACCCACTTCCTGGACATTGCCGACACAGACCGGCATTAGCAAATGCCCACCATTAGCGCAAAGGCTGCATTACGTACAACAGCGAAACATGGAAGAACTGGGGTCACTAGAAGTTGCTTAGGCACGCCTACACAAGGATGCTGCTCGGTCCTCCAATTGTCGCTTTCACCTTCACACACTGCAGTAGATAATATATGAGCATCCAAGTGAAACACACTTTGAGTGCAGTGGGCAGCCTACTCCTCAGCGTCCCACTGCATAGAACAACGGTGCTAGCCATCCCACTGCAGCACAGAAGCTAGGTGCTGGCCTGAGCCTACATCCATTAGCTACAGGAAAAACCACATTCTACACCCCACAGCTGTGCATGCAAAGAGCGCACTGCCTGAGTCATGCAGCCTCCGAATGTTTATCAGCCTCCACATCAATTCCGCATCGAGTCGCGGGCAAGTGCTAGCCTATGTGCTCGTGCTAGAACCACTCTAGTCTTATGGCTATACTCGCATAAACATTTCATACGCTCAAACAACTAATCACTTCTCCATCCACATACCATGGAACAAGCCTCCACAATGTATGAAGCACCAATTCGACATAGTCCCATACTCACATAAATCATCCTATTGACGCTATTGCCATTGTTTCTTCGAGCACATGCAATACGACACGACGACACCAACGCAGATTTAAGCACAGGAGTCCTACTGCCACTGGCTTCCTGACCACCTGCCAAATCAGCATCGTCTTGCCAGACTTGAATAAACGCACGGGTGCCTGAGAGTCTGCAGTAACACTCTGTACCACAAGTGTAGGGGACCAGTGGTACCAAACAACACCTACGACACATTGGCTGCTTATCCGCCCCCACACCCAAACCCCACTCCCCTTGCACAACCCACTAACTTAAAATAGCCAACGCAGACCGGCATTAGCAAATGCCCACCATTAGCGCAAAGGCTGCATTACGTACAACAACGAAACATGGAAGGACTAGAGCCACTCGAAGGTGCTTAGGCTCTCCTACACAAGGATGCTGCTCGGTCCTCCAATTGTCGCTTTCACCTTCACACACTGCAGTAGATAATATATGAGCATCCAAGTGAAACACACTTTGAGTGCAGTGGGCATCCTACTCCTCAACGTGCCACTGCATAGAACAACGGTGCTAGCCATCCCGCTGCAGCACAGAAGCTAGGTCCTGGCCTGAGCCTACATCTATTAGCTACAGGAAAAAGCACTTTCTATACCACATAGCTCTGAATGCAAAGAGCGCACTGCCTGAGTCATGCAGCCTCCGAATGTTTATCAGCCTCCAGATCAATTCCGCATCAAAGCGACTCCAAGTGCTAGCCTATGTGCTCGTGCTAGAACCACTCTCGTCCTATGGCTATATTCGCATAAAGATTTCATACGCTGAAACAACTAATCACTTCTCCATCCACATGCCATGGAACAAGCCTCCACATGGTATAAACCACCAAGTCAACATAGCCACATACTCAAATAAACCATTCTATTGACGCTATTGACATTGTTTCTTCGAGACCATGCAATAGGACACGACGACACCAACGCAGATTTAAGCACACGACCCCTACTGCCACGGGCTTCCTGACCACCTGCCAAATCAGCATCATCCTGCAAGAGCCGAGTAAACGCACAGACCCCTGTGAGTCTGCAGTAACACTCCGCACCACAAGTGTAGGGGACCAGTGGTACCAAACAACACCTACGACACATTGCTGCTTATCCGCCCCCACACCCAAACCCCACTCCCCTTGCACAACACACTTGCTAAAAATCGCCAACGGAGAGAGGCTCATTCAAATGTGCAACATTAGCGCAAAGGCTGCATTACGTACAACAGCGAAACATGGAAGAAGTCCAGTCACTCGAAGCTGTTTGGGCTCTCCTACACAAGGATGCCGCTCGGTCCTCCAATTGTCGCTTTCACCTTCACACACTGCAATAGATAGTATATGAGCATCCAAGTAAAACACACTTTCAGTGCACCGGGCAGCCTACTCCTCGCCCTGCCACTGTGCACAATAGCAGTGCTAGCCATCCCACTGCAGCACAGAAGCTAAGTGCTCGCCTGAGCCTACATCCATTAGCTACAGGAGACAGCACATTCTACAACCCACAGCTGTCCATGCAAAGACTCACTGCCTGAGTCATGCAGCGTCCAAATGTTTACTAGCCTTCAGATCAATTCCGCATCAAAGCGAGGGCGTGTGCTAGCCTATGTGCTCGTGCTAGAACCACTCTAGTCTTATGGCCATACTCGCGTAAAGATTTCATACGCTGAAACAAATAATCAGCACTCCAAACACATGCCATGGAACAAGCTTCCGCATCGTATGAAGCACCGATTCGGCACAGTCTTATACTCACATAATCCATTCTATTGACGCTATTGACATTGTTGCTATGAGCACATGCAATACGACACGACACCAACGCAGACTTAAACACAGGACCCCTACTGCCACTGGCTTCCTGACCACCTGCCAAATCAGCATCGTCCTGCAAACGTCGCCTGAATGCACGGACTCTTGCGAGTCTGCAGTAACACTCTGTACCACAAGTGTAGGGGACCAGTGGTACCAAACAACACCTACGACACATTGGCTGCTTATCCGCCCCCACACCCAAACCCCACTCCCCTTGCACAACACACTTCCTGGACATTACCAACGCCGAACGGCTTATCTAAAAGGGCAGCATTAGCGCAAAGGCTGCATTACGTACAACAACGAAACATGGAAGGACTAGAGCCACTCGAAGGTGCTTAGGCACTCCTACACAAGGATGCCGCTCGGTCCTCCAATTGTCGCTTTCACCTTCACACACTGCAATAGATAATATATGAGCATCCAAGTGAAACACACTTTGAGTGCAGTGGGCAGGCTATGCCTCCCGGTGACGGTCTACATAACAACAGTGCTAGCCATCCCACTGCAGCACAGGAGCTAGCACCTGGCCTGAGCCTACATCTATTAGCTACAGGAAAAACCACATTCTACACCCCACAGCTGTCTATGCAAAGAGCGCACTGCCTGAGTCATGCAGCCTCCAAATGTCTATCAGCCTCCACATCAATTCCGCATCAAAGCGACTCCAAGTGCTAGCCTATGTGCTCGCGCTAGAACCACTCTAGTCTTATGCCTATACTCGCATAAACATTCCATACTCTGTAAAAACTAATCACTTCTCCAAACACATGCCATGGAACAAGCCTCCACACCGTATGAAGCACCAATTCGGAACTGTCCCATACTCACATAAACCCTTATATTGACGCTGTTGATATTGCTGCTGTGAGCACATGCAATAGGACACGACGACACCAATGCAGATTTAAGCACAGGAGTCCTACTGCCACTGGCTTCCTGACCACCTGCCAAATCAGCATCGTCCTGCAAAAGTCCCCTAAACGCACGGATGCCTGAGAGACTGCAGTAACACTCTGTACCACAAGTGTAGGGGACCAGTGGTACCAAACAACACCTACGACACATTGGCTGCTTATCCGCCCCCACACCCAAACCCCACTCCCCTTGCACAACACACTTCCTGGACATTGCCGACACAGACCGGCATTAGCAAATGCCCACCATTAGCGCAAAGGCTGCATTACGTACAACAGCGAAGCATGGAAGGACTAGAGCCACTCGAAGGTGCTTAGGCACTCCTACACAAGGATGCCGCTCGGTCCTCCAATTGTCGCTTTCACCTTCACACACTGCAATAGATAACATATGAGCATCCAAGTGAAACACACTTTGAGTGCAGTGGGCAGCCTACTCCTCAACGTGCGGCTGTACAGAACAACAGTGCTAGCCATCCCGCTGCAGCACAGAAGCTAGCACCTGGCCTGAGCCTACATCTATTAGCTACAGGAGAAACCACATTCTACACCCCACAGCTGTGCATGCAAAGAGCGCACTGCCTGAGTCATGCAGCCTCCAAATGTTTACCAGCGTCCACATCAATTCCGCATCAAAGCGATGCCAAGTGCTAGCCTATGTGCGCGTGTTAGAACAACTCTAGTCTTATGGCTATACTCGCATAAACATTTCATACGCTGAGACAACTAATCACTTCTCCAAACACAT
Source organism: Cyclospora cayetanensis (assembly GCF_002999335.1). Taxonomy (NCBI): domain Eukaryota; phylum Apicomplexa; class Conoidasida; order Eucoccidiorida; family Eimeriidae; genus Cyclospora; species Cyclospora cayetanensis. The sequence continues at coordinate 96,197 of NW_020312075.1, read as the reverse complement.
GCCATGGAACAAGCCTGCACATATTATGAAGCACCAATTCGGCACAGTCCCATACTCACATAAACTTATTCTATTGACGCTGTTGATATTGTTACCTTGAACACATGCAATACGACACGACGACCCCAACGCAGATTTAAGCACAGGAGTCCTACTGCCACTGGCTTCCTGACCACCTGCCAAATCAGCATCGTCCTGCCAGAGTCGCCTAAACGCACGGATGCCTGCGAGTCTGCAGTAACACTCTGTACCACAAGTGTAGGGGAAGAGTGGTACCAAACAATGCCTACGACACATTGCTGCTTATCCTCCCCCATACCCAAACCCCACTCTCCATGCGCAACCCACTTTCTGAAGGTCGGCAGCAGAGACACGGTCATGCAAATGTGTAACATCAGCGCAGAGGCTGCATTACGTAGAACAGGATAAAATGGAAAGACTAGAGCCACTCGAAGGTGCTTAGGCTCCCCTAAACAAGCATCCCGCTCGGTCCTCCAATTGTCTCTTTCACCTTCACACACTGCAATAGATAATATATGAGCATCCAAGTAAAGCACACTTTGAATGCAGTGGGCAGCCTACTCCTCGCCATGCGGCTGTACAGAACAACAGTGCTAGCCATCCCACTGCAGCACAGAAGCTAAGTGCTGGGCTGAGCCTACATGAATTAGCTACAGGGAAAAGCACATCCTACACCACATAGCTCTGAATGCAAAGACTCACTGCCTGAGTCATGCAGTGCCTAAATGTTTACCAGCCTTCAAATCAATTCCGCATCAAAGTGATGGCAAGTGCTAGCCTATGTGCTCGTGCTAGAACCACTCTAGTCTTTTGGCCATCCTCGTATCAACATTCCATGCGCTGAAACAACTGACGGTTGCTACAATCAAACACCACAGAACAAACGTCTAGATCTTATAAAGCACCAAGTTGACATAGCACCATAAGCACATAAACCATTCAATTCCTGCTATTGACATTGTTTCTTTAAGCACATGCAATACGACACGACGACACCAACGCAGATTTAAGCACAGGAGCCTTACTGCCACTGGCTTCCTGATCACCTGCCAAATCAGCATCATCCTGCTGAGCGAATGCACGGATGCCTGAGGGTCTGCAGTAACACTCCGCACCACAAGTGTAGGGGACCAGTGGTGCCAAACAACACCTACGACACATTGGCTGCTTATTCGCCCCCACACCCAAACCCCACTCCCCTTGCACAACACACTTCCTGGACATTGCCAACGCAGACCGGCATTAGCAAATGCGCACCATTAGCGCAAAGGCTGCATTACGTACAACAACGAAACATTAAAGAACTAGAGCCACTCAAAGGTGCTTAGGCTCTCCTACACAAGGATGCCGCTCGGTCCTCCAATTGTCGCTTTCACCTTCACACACTGCAATAGATAATATATGAGCATCCAAGTGAAACACACTTTGAGTGCAGTGGGCAGCCTACTCCTCGCCGTACGCCTGTACAGAACAGCAGTGCTAGCCATCCCACTGCAGCACAGAAGCTAGGTGCTGGCCTGAGCCTACATCCATTAGCTACAGGAGAAACCACATTCTACATCCCACAGCTGTCCATGCAAAGAGCGCACTGCCTGAGTCATGCAGCCTCCAAATGTTTATCAGCCTTCAGATCAATTCCGCATCAAAGCGACTCCAAGTGCTAGCCTATGTGCTCGTGCTAGAACCACTCTAGTCTTATGGCCATGCTCGCAAAAAGATTTCATACGCTAAAACAACTAATCACTTCTCCATCCACATGCCATGGAACAAGCCTCCACATATTATGAGGAACCAATTCGGCACAGTCCCATACTCACATAAACCATTCTATTGATACTATTGACATTCTTGCTGTGAGCATATGCAATACGACACGACGACACTAACGCAGATTTAAGCACAGGAGCCTTACTGCCACTGGCTTCCTGACCACCTGCCAAATCAGCATCATCCTGCCAGACTTGAATAAACGCACCGACGCCTGCGAGTCTGCAGTAACACTTCGCACCACAAGTGTAGGGGACCAGTAATACCAAACAATACCTACGACACGTTGGCTGCTTATCCGCCCCCACACCCAAACCCCACTCCCCTTGCACAACCCACTACCTGAAAATCGCTAATACTGATAGGCATTAGCAAATGTGCACCTTTAGCGCAAAGGCTGCATTACGCATAAGAGCGAAACATGGAAGAACTAGAGCCACTAGAAGTTGCTTAGACTCTCCTAAACAAGGATGCCGCTCGGTCCTCCAATTGTCGCTTTCACCTTCACACACTGCAAGAGATGATACATGAGCATCCAAGTAAAACACACTTTCAGTGCAGTGGGCAGCCTACTCAACGTGCCACTGCACATAACAACAGTGCTAGCCATCCCACTGCAGCACAGAAGCTAAGTGCTGGCCTGAGCCTACATCTATTAGCTACAGGAAAAAGCACATTCTACACCCCACACGTGTGCATGCAAAGAGCGCACTTCCTGAGTCATGCAGCGTCCAAATGTTTACCAGCCTCCACATCAATTCCGCATCAAAGCGACGCCAAGTGCTAGCCTATGTGGTCGTGCTAGAACCACTCTAGTCTTATGGCCATGCTCGGATAAACATTCCTAAGCCAGCAAACAACTGACCAGGCTTCCATCCACATACCATGGAACAAGCCTCCACTGCTTATGAAGCACCGATTCGGCGTAGCCCCACACTTACATAAGCGATCTACTGCTGCTATTGACATTGTTTTTTCGAGCACATGCAGCACGACACGACGACACTAACGCAGATTTAAGCACAGGAGCCCTACTGCCACTGGCTTCCTGACCACCTGCCAACTCAGCATCATCCTGCCAGAGTCCCCTAAACGCACGGACGCCTGTGAGTCTGCAGTAACACTTCGCACCACAAGTGTAGGGGACCAGTAATACCAAACAATACCTACGACACGTTGGCTGCTTATCCGCCCCCACACCCAAACCCCACTCCTCTTGCACAACACACTAGCTGAAAATCGCTAAGGCTAACAGCCATTAAAAAATGTGCACCTTTAGCACAAAAGGCTGAATTGCGGAAAACAGCGAAACATGGAAGAACTAGAGCCACTAGAAGTTGCTTAGACTCTCCTACACAAGGATTCGCCTCGGTCATCCAATTGCCGCTTTCACCTTCATACACTGCAGTAGATAATATATGAGCATCCAAGTGAAACACACTTTCAGTGCAGTGGGCAGCCTACTCCTCAACGTCCCACTGCACATAACAACAGTGCTAGCCATCCCACTGCAGCACAGAAGCTAGCACCTGGCCTGAGCCTACATCCATTAGCTACAGGAAAATTCACATACAACACCCCAGACCTTTGGATGTAAAGAGCGCACTGCCTGAGTCATGCAGCGTCCAAATATTTACCTGCATCTACATCGATTGCGTATCGAATCGAGGGCAAGTGCTAGCCCATGTGGTCGTTCTAGAACCACTCTAGTCTTATGGCCATGCTCGGATAAACATTCCTAAGCCAGCAAACAACTGACCAGGCTTCCATCCACATGCCATGAAATAGGGCTCCACATGGTATAAACAACCCGTTCGGAATAGCCCCATAGTTACGTAAGCGATCTATTGCTGCCATTGACATTGTTTCTTCGAGCACATGCAGCACGACACGACGACACAAACGCAGATTTAAGCACAGGAGCCCTACTGCCACTGGCTTCCTGACCACCTGCCAAATCAGTGTCGTCCTGCAAAAGTCGCCTAAACGCACGGATGCCTGAGAGTCTGCAGTAACACTCTGTACCACAAGTGTAGGGGACCAGTGGTACCAAACAACACGTACAACACATTGGCTGCTTATCCGACAACACACCCAAACCCCACTCCCCTTGCACAACACACTTCCTGGACATTGCCAACGCAGACCGGCATTAGCAAATGCGCACCATCAGAGCAAAGCCTCCGTTCAGTACAACAGCGAAACATGGAAGGACTAGAGCCACTCGAAGGTGCTTAGGCACTCCTACACAAGGATGCCGCTCGGTCCCCCAATTGTCGCTTTCACCTTCACACACTGCAATAGATAATATATGAGCATCCAAGTGAAACACACTTTGAGTGCAGTGGGCAGCCTACTCCTCCACCTGCGCCTGTACAGAACAGCAGTGCTAGTCATCCCACAGCAGCACAGAAGCTAGCACCTGGACTAAGGCTACATGCATTAGCTACAGGAGAAAGCACATTCTACAACCCACAGCTGTCCATGCAAAGAGCGCACTGCCTGGGGCATGCAGCGTCCAAATGTTTACCAGCCTCCAAATCAATTCCGCATCAAAGCGAGGGCGTGTGCTAGCCTATGTGCTCGTGCTAGAACCACTCTAGTCTTAGGCCCATGCTCGCGTAAACATTGCATACGATGAACACAACTAATCACCTCACCAAACACATACCATGGAACAAGCCTCCACAGCATATGAAGCACCGATTCGGCGTAGCCCCATACTTACGTAAGCGATCTACTGCTGCTATTGACATTGTTTCTTCGAGCACATGCAGTACGACACGACGACACCAACGCAGATTTAAGCACAGGAGCCCTACTGCCACTGGCTTCCTGACCACCTGCCAAATCAGCATCATCCTGCCAGACTTGAATAAACGCACCGACGCCTGTGAGTCTGCAGTAACACTTCGCACCACAAGTGTAGGGGACCAGTGGTACCAAACAATACCTACGACACGTTGGCTGCTTATCCGCCCCCACACCCAAACCCCACTCCCCTTGCACAACCCACAAGCTGAACATCGCCAACGCAGACCGGCATTAGAAAATGCGCAGCATTAGCGCAAAGGCTGCATTACGAACAACAGCAAAACATGGAAGAACTAGAGCCACTAGAAGTTGCTTAGGCTCTCCTAAACAAGGATGCCGCTCGGTCCTCCAATTGTCGCTTTCACCTTCACACACTGCAATAGATAATATATGAGCATCCAAGTGAAACACACTTTCAGTGCAGTGGGCAGCCTACTCAACGTGCCACTGCACATAACAACAGTGCTAGCCATCCCACTGCGATAGACTATAGATGAGCATTCAAGTCATGGCCTGATCCTACATCTATTAGCTACAGGAAAAGGCAAATTCTTCATCCTACACCTGTGGATGCACAGATCATGATGCCTGAGTCATGCAGCCTCCAAATGTTCACAAGCGTCCACGTCGACTCCGCATCAAAGCGACGCCAAGTGCTAGCCTATGTGCTCGTGCTAGAGCCACCCTAGTCTTATGGCTATGCTCGCATAAACATTTCATACGCTGAACACAACTAACCACCTCTCTAAACACATGCCATGAAATAGGGCTCCACATTGTATAAACCACCAATTCGGCATAGCCCGCACTCCCATAAACCATTCTATTGACGCTATTGACATTGTTTCTTCGAGCACATGCAATACGACACGACGACACCAATGCAGATTTAAGCACAGGAGTCCTACTGCCACTGGCTTCCTGACCACCTGCCAACTCAGCATCGTCCTGCCAGAGTCCCCTAAACCCACGGACCCCTGAGAGTCTGCAGTAACACTCCGCACCACAAGTGTAGGGGACCAGTGGTACCAAACAACACCTACGACACATTGGCTGCTTATCCGACCCCACACCCAAACCCCACTCCCCTTGCACAACACACTAGCTAAAAACCGCCAACGCAGAGCAGCATTAGCAAATGTGCAACATCAGCGCAAAGGCTGCATTACGTACAACAGCGACACACTAAAGAACTAGAGTCACTCGAAGGTGCTTAGGCACTCCTACACAAGGATGCTGCTCGGTCCTCCAATTGTCGCTTTCACCTTCACACACTGCAATAGATAATATATGAGCATCCAAGTGTAACACACTTTCAGTGCAGTGGGCAGCCTACTCCTCAACGTGCCACTGCACATAACAACAGTGCTAGCCATCCCGCTGCAGCACAGAAGCTAGGTGCTGGCCTGAGCCTACATCCATTAGCTACAGAAAAAACAAATTCTTCATACCACACCTGTGCATGCACAGATCATGCTGCCTGAGTCATGCAGCCTCCAAATGTTTACCAGCCTTCAGATCAATTCCGCATCAAAGCGACGCCAAGTGCTAGCCTATGTGCTCGTGCTAGAACCACTCTAGTCTTATGGCCATGCTCGCATATAGATTTCATACGCTGAACACAACTAACCACTTCTCCAGACACATACCATAAAACAAGCCTCCATATATTATGAAGCACCAATTCGGCACAGTCCCATACTCACATAAGCCATTCTATCGACGCTATTGATACTGTTACCTTGAACACATGCAATACGACACGACGACACCAACGCAGATTTAAGCACAGGAGCCCTACTGCCACTGGCTTCCTGACCACCTGCCAACTCAGCATCGTCCTGCCAGAGTCCCCTAAACGCACGGACGCCTGAGAGTCTGCAGTAACACTCCGCACCACAAGTGTAGGGGACCAGTGGTACCAAACAATGCCTACGACACATTGGCTGCTTATCCGACAACACACCCAAACCCCACTCCCCTTGCACAACACACTTGCTAAAAATCGCCAACGAAGAGAGGCTGATTCAAATGTCCACCTTTAGCGAAAAGGCTGTATTCAGTGCAACAGCGAAACATGGAAGAACTAGAGCCACTCGAAGGTGCTTAGGCACTCCTAAACAAGGATGCCGCTCGGTCCTCCAATTGTCGCTTTCACCTTCACACACTGCAATAGATAATATATGAGCATCCAAGTAAAACACACTTTCAGTGCAGTGGGCAGCCTACTCCTCGCCGTGCGCCTGTACAGAACAACAGTGCTAGCCATCCCACTGCAGCACAGAAGCTAGGTGCTGGCCTGAGCCTACATCCATTAGCTACAGGAAAAACCACATTCTACAACCCATACCTTTGGATGTAGAGAACGCACTGCCTGAGTCATGCAGCGTCCAAATGTTCACCAGCCTTCAGATCAATTCAGCAGCAAAGTGAGGCCATGTGCTAGCCGATGTGCTCGTGTTAGAACCACTCTAGTCTTATGGCCATGCTCCCACAAAGATTCCATTCGTTGAAAACAACTAATCAGTTATACACTCAAATACTAGACACTAAATCACTACATTTTATAGCCCATGAATTTGGCATCGCGCCATATTGACATAAGCCATTCTATTGCTGCTATTGACATTGTTTCTTCGAGCACATGCAGTACGACACGACGACACTAACGCAGATTTAAGCACAGGAGCCCTACTGCCACTGGCTTCCTGACCATCTACCAAATCAGCATCATCCTGCTAGTGTGCTTTAAATGCACGAACGCCTGCGAGTCTGCAGTAACACTTCGCACCACAAGTGTAGGGGACCAGTGGCACCAAACAACACGTACAACACATTGGCTGCTTATCCGACCCCACGCCCACACTGCATCTGACCTGCACAACCCACTTTCTGATGGTCGCCAACGGAGACACGCTCATGCCAATGTGCACCATCAGCGCAAAGGCTGCATTACGTACAACAGCGAAACACTAAAGAACTAGAGTCACTCGAAGGTGCTTAGGCTCTCCTAAACAAGGATGCCGCTCGGTCCTCCAATTGTCGCTTTCACCTTCACACACTGCAAGAGATGATATATGAGCATCCAAGTGTAACACACTTTCAGTGCAGTGGGCAGCCTACTCCTCAACGTGCCACTGCACATAACAACAGTGCTAGCCATCCCACTGCAGCACAGAAGCTAGCACCTGGCCTAAGCCTACATCCATTAGCTACAGGAAAAACCACATACTAAACCCCACAGCTGTCCATGCAAAGAGCGCACTGCCTGGGGCATGCAGCGTCCAAATGTTCACCAGCGTTCACATCGATTCCGCATCGAAGCAAGAGTAAGTGCTAGCCTATGTGCTCGTGGTAGAACCACTCTAGTCTTATGGCTATACTCGCATAGAGATATTATACGCTGAACGCAACTAATCATCTCTCCAAACACATGCCATGGAACAAGCCTCAACAACTTATAAACCACCAATTCGGAATAGTCCTATACTTACATAAACCATTCTATTAATGCAATTGATATTGTTGCCTCGAACACATGCAATACGACACGACACCAACGCAGATTTAAGCACAGGAGCCCTACTGCCACTGGCTTCCTGACCACCTGCCAAATCAGCATCGTCCTGCAAAAGTCCCCTAAACGCACGGACGCCTGTGAGTCTGCAGTAACACTCCGCACCACAAGTGTAGGGGACCAGTGGTACCAAACAATGCCTACGACACATTGGCTGCTTATCCGCCCCCACACCTAAACCCCACTCCCCTTGCACAACACACTTGCTAAAAATCGCCAACGCAGACCGGCATTAGCAATTGCGCACCATCAGCCCAAAGGCTGCATTACGTACAACAGCGAAAGATGCAAGATCTAGAGCCACTCGAAGGTGCTTAGGCTCTCCTAAACAAGGATGCCGCTCGGTCCTCCAATTGTCGCTTTCACCTTCACACACTGCAATAGATAGTATATGAGCATCCAAGTAAAACACACTTTCAGTGCAGTGGGCAGCCTACTCCTCGCCGTGCGCCTGTACATAACAGCACTGCCAGCCATCCCACTGCAGCACAGAAGGTAAGTCCTGGCCTGAGCCTACATCCATTAGCTACAGGAGAAACCACATTCTACACCGCACACCTGTCCATGCAAAGACGCACTGCCTGAGTCACGCAGCGTCCAAATGTCTGTCAGCCTTTACATCAATTCCGCATCCAACTGAGGCCATGTGCTAGCCTATGTGCTCGTGCTAGAACCACTCTAGTCTTATGGCTATACTAACATAAAGAATCCATACTCTGAAACAATTAATCGCCACTCCATCCACATGCCATGGAACAAGCCTCCATATATTATGAAGCACCAATTCGGCACAGTCCCATACTCAAATAAACCATTCTATTGACGCTATTGATATTGTTGCCTCGAACACATGCAATACGACACGACGACACCAACGCAGATTTAAACACAGGACCCCTACTGCCACGGGCTTCCTGACCACCTTCCAACTCAGCATCGTCCTGCCAGAGTCCCCTAAACGCACGGACGCCTGAGAGTCTGCAGTAACACTCCGCACCACAAGTGTAGGGGACCAGTGGTACCAAACAACACCTACGACACATTGACTGCTTATCCGCCCCCACACCCAAACCCCACTCCCCATGCACAACACACTTTTTGGATATCGCCAACGCACACCGGCATTAGCAAACGGCCACCATCAGCGCAAAGGCTGCATTACGTACAACAGCGGAACATGGAAGAACTAGAGCCACTCGAAGGTGCTTAGGCTCTCCTACACAAGAATGCCGCTCGGTCCTCCAATTGTCGCTTTCACCTTCACACACTGCAATAGATAATATATGAGCATCCAAGTGAAACACACGTTGAGTGCAGTGGGCAGCCTACTCCTCGCCATGCGGCTGTACAGAACAACAGTGCTAGCCATCCCACTGCAGCACAGAAGCTAGGTGCTCGCATGAGCCTACATCCATTAGCTACAGGAAAAGCCACATTCTACACCGCACACCTGTCCATGCAAAGACGCACTGCCTGAGTCATGCAGCGTCCAAATGTTCACCAGCCTTTACATCAATTCCGCATCAAAGTGAGGCCATATGCTAGCCTATGTGCTCGTGCTAGAACCACTCTAGTCTGATGGCCAGGCTTGCATATTAATTCCATACGCTGGAACAACTAATCACCTCCCGAAGCACATGCCATTGAACAAGAGCCTCTACATCTTATAAACAAACCATTCGGCATAGCCCCATACTCACATAAACCATTCTATTGACGCTATTGACATTGTTGCTGTGAGCACATGCAATGCGACACGACGACACCAACGCAGATTTAAGCACACGACACCTACTGCCACTGGATTCCTGACCACCTGGCAAATCAGCATCATCCTGCAAGGGTCGACTAAACGCACGGATGCCTGAGAGTCTGCAGTAACACTCCGCACCACAGGTGTAGGGGACCAGTGGTACCAAACAACACCTCCTACACATTGGCTGCTTATCCGCCCCCACACCCAAACCCCACTCCCCTTGCACAACACACTTGCTAAAAGTCGCCAACCCCACTCGCATTAGAAAATCCGCAACATCAGCGCAAAGGCTCCATTATGTACAACAGCGAAACATCAAAGAACTCCAGCCACTCGAAAGTGTTTAGGCTCTCCTAAACAAGGATGCCGCTCGGTCCTCCAATTGTCGCTTTCACCTTCACACACTGCAATAGATAATATATGAGCATCCAAGTGAAACACACTTTGAATGCAGTGGGCAGCCTACTTCTCAACGTCCCACTGCACACAATAGCAGTGCTAGCCATCCCACTGCAGCACAGAAGCTAGGTGCTTGCATGAGCCTACATCCATTAGCTACAGGAGAAAGCACATTCTACAACCCACAGCTGTCCATGCAAAGAGCGCACTGCCTGAGTCATGCAGCCTCCAAATGTTCACCAGCCTTCAGATCAATTCCGCATCAAAGCGACGCGAAGTGCTAGCCTATATGCTCGTGCTAGAACCACTCTAGTCTTATGGCCATGCTGGCATGAACGTTTCATCCTGAGGAAAGAACTAACCACTTCTTCATCCACATGCCATGGAACAAGCCTAGAGTTCCTATAACCCATGAATTCGACATAGCCTCATACTCACATAAGCAGTCCTATTGCTGCTATTGACATTGTTTCTTCGAGCACATGCAATACGACACGACGACACCAATGCAGATTTAAGCACAGGAGCCCTACTGCCACTGGATTCCTGACCACCTGCCAAATCAGCATCATCCTGCAAGACTCGCCTAAACGCACGGACCCCTGTGAGTCTGCAGTAACACTCCGCACCACAAGTGTAGGGGACCAGTGGTACCAAACAACACCTACGACACATGGGCTGCTTATCCGCCCCCACACCCAAACCCCACTCCCCTTGCACAACACACTTGCTAAAAGTCGCCAAAGCAGAGCAGCATGAGGAAACGCGCACCGTTAGCGCAAAGCCTGCATTACGTACAACAGCGAAACATGGAAGAACTGGAGCCACTCTGGTGCTTAGGCTCTCCTAAACAAGGATGCCGCTCAGTCCTCCAATTGTCGCTTTCACCTTCACACACTGCAATAGATAGTATATGAGCATCCAAGTAAAACACACTTTCAGTGCAGTGGGCAGCCTACTCCTCGCCGTGCGCCTGTACAGAACAGCAGTGCTAGCCATCCCACTGCAGCACAGAAGGTAAGTGCTGGCCTGAGCCTACATCCATTAGCTACAGGCAAAACCACATTCTACACCCCACACCTGTGCATGCAAAGAGCGCACTGCCTGAGTCATGCAGCGTCCAAATGTCCATCAGCCTTTACATCAATTCCTCATCGAAGCGATGCCAAGTGCTAGACTATGTGCTCGTGTTAGAACCACTCTAGTCTTATGGCCATGCTCGCAAAAAGATTGCATACGCTTGAAACAGCTAACTGCTTCTCCAAACAAAAGCCAGGGAACTAACCACCAGATCTTATGAAGAACCAATTTGACATAGCCTCATACTCACATAAACCATTCTATTCCTGCCATTGACATTGTTTCTTCGAGCACATGCAATACGACACGACGACACCAACGCAGATTTAAGCACACGACCCCTACTGCCACTGGCTTCCTGACCACCTGCCAAATCAGCATCATCCTGCCGAAGTCTCCTAAATGCACGGACGCCTGCGAGTCTGCAGTACACTTCGTACCACAAGTGTAGGGGACCAGTGGTACTAAACAACACCTACGACACGTTGGCTGCTTATCCGCCACCGCACCCAAACCCCACTCCCCTTGCACAACCCACTTGCTGAAGGCCGGCAACGCATACAGGTGCTTGTAAATGTGCACCATTAGCGCAAAGCCTGCATTACGCACAACAGCGAAACATGGAAGAACTAGAGCCACTCGAAGGTGCTTAGGCTCTCCTTAACAAGGGTGTCACACGCTATTCACCTTCACACACTGCAATAGATAATATGTCAGCATCCAAGTGAAACACACTTTGAATGCAGTGGGCAGCCTACTCCTCAACGTCCCACTGCACATAACAACAGTGCTAGCCATCCCACTGCAGCACAGAAGCTAGCACCTGGCCTGAGCCTATATCCATTAGCTACAGGAACAAGCATATCAAACACTCAACACCTTTCGATGCGGAGAGCGCACTGCCTGTGTCATGCAGAGTCCAAATGTTCACCAGCCTCCAGATCAATTCCGCATCAAAGCGATGCCAAGTGCTAGCCTATGTGCTCGTGCTAGAACCACTATAGTCTTATGGCCATCCTCGCTTAAAGATTGCATACGCTGAAAACAAATAACCATATCTCAAAGTGTTTGCCATGGAACAAGGCTCCGCACCTCATAAACCACCACTTCGGCATAGGAGCATACTCCCATAGCCGGTTCTATTCGTATCATTGCCATTCTTGCTGCGAGCACATGCAGCACGACACGACGACACCAATGCAGATTAAAGCACAGGAGCCCTACTGTCACGGGCTTTCTGACCACCTGCCAAATCAGCATCATCCTGCAAGACTCGCCTAAACGCACGGACGCCTGTGAGTCTGCAGTAACACTCCGCACCACAAGTGTAGGGGACCAGTGGTACCAAACAACACCTACGACACATTGGCTGCTTATCCGACAACACACCCAAACCCCACTGCCCTTGCACAACCCACTTGCTAAAAATCGCCAACGCAGACCGGCATTAGAAAATGTGCAAGATTAGCGCAAAGGCTGCATTATGTACAACAGCGAAACATGGAAGAACCAGAGCCACTCGACGGTGCTTAGGCTCTCCTCAACAAGCGTACCACACGCTACTCGAATTATGATTCTGCAATAAATAATATATGAGCATCCAAGTGAAACACACTTTGAATGCAGTGGGCAGCCTACTCAACGTGCCACTGCACATAACAATAGTGCCAGCCATCCCACTGCAGCACAGAAGGTAAGTGCTGGCCTGAGCCTACATCCATTAGCTACAGGCAAAACCACATTCTACACCCCACACCTGTGCATGCAAAGAGCGCACTGCCTGGGTCATGCAGCGTCCAAATGTTCACCAGCCTTTACATCGATTCCTCATCAAAGCGATGCCAAGAGCTAGACTATGTGCTCGTGCTAGAACCACCCTAGTCTTATGGGCATGCTCCAATAAAGATTCCATACGCTGAACACAACTAAGCACTTCTCCAGACACACGCCATGAAACAAGCCTCCACATGGTATAAACCACCAATTCGGCATAGCCCCATATTCAAATAAACCATTCTATTGACGCTATTGTTATTGTTTCTTTGAGAACATGCAATACGACACGACGACACTAACGCAGATTTAAGCACAGGAGCCCTACGGCCACTGGCTTCCTGACCACCTGGCAAATCAGCATCATCCTGCAAGGGTCGAGTAAACGCACGGACGCCTGTGAGTCTGCAGCAACACTCCGCACCATACGTGTAGGGGACCAGTGGTACCAAACAACACCTACAACACATTGGCTGCTTATCCGCCCCCACACCCAAACCCCACTCCCCTTGCACAACCCACTGCCTGAAAATCGCCAACGCACAGCAGGATTAGCAAATGCACACCATCAGCGCAAAGGCTCTATTATGTACAACAACGAAACATGGAAGAAGTGCAGGCGCTCGAAGGTGCTTAGGCTCTCCTAAACAAGGATGCCGCTCGGTCCTCCAATTGTCGCTTTCACCTTCACACACTGCAATAGATAACATATGAGCATCCAAGTGAAACACACGTTGAGTGCAGTGGGCAGCCTACTCCTCAACGTGCCACTGCACATAACAACAGTGCTAGCCATCCCACTGCAGCACAGAAGCTAGGTGCTTGCATGAGTCTACATCCATTAGCTACAGAAGAAAGCACACACTACATCCCACACTTTTAGGTGCGAAGAGCGCACTGCCTGAGTCATGCAGAGTCCAATCGTTCACCAGCCTTCAGGTCAATTCCGCATCCAACTCAGGCCATGTGCTAGCCTATGTGCTCGTGCCAGAACCACTCTAGTCTTTTGGCCATTCTCGGATAAACATTCCATAGCCTGAACACAACTAAGCACTTCTCCAAACACATGCCATGGAACAAGCCTCCACATGGTATAAACCACCAAGTCAACATAACCACATACTCAAATAAACCATTCTATTGACGCTATTGACATTGTTTCTTTGAGAACATGCAATAGGACACGACGACACCAATGCAGATTTAAGCACAGGACCCCTACTGCAACGGGCTTCCTGACCACCTGGCAAATCAGCATCATCCTGCAAGGGTCGAGTAAACGCACGGACACCTGAGAGTCTGCAGTAACACTCCGCACCATACGTGTAGGGGACCGGTGTTTCCAAACAATACCTACAACACATTGGCTGCTTATCCGACACCACACCCAAACCCCCCTCTCCCTTGCACAACCCACTAGCTGAAAATCGCCAACGCAGACCGGCATTAGCAAATGTGCAAGATTAGCGCAAAGGCTGCATTATGTACAACAGCGAAACATTGAAGAACTAGAGCGACTCGAAGGTGCTTAGGCTCTCCTAAACAAGGATGCCGCTCGGTCCTCCAATTGTCGCTTTCACCTTCACACACTGCAATAGATAATATATGAGCATCCAAGTGAAACACACTTTGAATGCAGTGGGCAGCCTACTCCTCAACGTGCCACTGCACATAACAACAATGCTAGCCATCCCACTGCAGCACAGAAGCTAGGTGCTGGCCTGAGCCTACATCCATTAGCTACAAGAAAAGCCACATTCTACACCCCACAGCTGTCCATGCAAAGAGCGCACTGCCTGAGTCATGCAGCGTTCAAATGTTCACCAGCCTCCATATCAATTCCTCATCAAAGCGACGCCAAGTGCTAGCCTATGGGCTCATGCTAGAACCACTCTAGTCTTATGGACATGCTGCCATGAGCATTTCATACCCAGGAAAGAACTAACCACTTCTTCATCCACATGCCATGAAACAAGCCTAGAGATCCTATAAACCACGAAAACAACATAGCCTCATACTCACATAAGCAGTTCTATTGCTCCTATTGACATTGTTTCTTCCAACACATGCAATACAACACGACGACACCAATGCAGATTTAAGCACAGGAGCCTTACTGCCACTGGCTTCCTGACCACCTGCCAAATCAGCATCATCCTGCAAGGGTCGAGTAAATGCACGGACACCTGAGAGTCTGCAGTAACACTCCGCACCACAAGTGTAGGGGACCAGTGGTACCAAACAACACCTACAACACATGGGCTGCTTATCCGACAACACACCCAAACCCCACTCCCCTTGCACAACCCACTACCTGAAAATCGCCAACGCAGACCGGCATTAGCAAATGTGCACGATCAGCGCAAAGGCTGCATTACGTACAACAGCGAAACATTGAAGAACTAGAGCCACTAGAAGTTGCTTAGGCTCTCCTAAACAAGGATGCCGCTCGGTCCTCCAATTGTCGCTTTCACCTTCACACACTGCAATAGATAATATATGAGCATCCAAGTGAAACACACTTTGAGTGCAGTGGGCAGCCTACTCCTCAACGTGCCACTGCACATAACAACAGTGCTAGCCATCCCACTGCAGCACAGAAGCTAGGTCCTGGCCTGAGTCTACATCCATTAGCTACAGGAGAAAGCACACACTACACCCCACACCTTTGGATGTAAAGAGCGCACTGCCTGAGTCATCCAGTGTCCAAATGTTCAGCTTCTGCACAGCAATTCTGCGTCAAAGCGACGCCAAGTGCTAGCCTATGTGCTCGTGCTAGAATCACTCTAATCTTATCGCTATGCGCGCACGAAATTTCTATGCGCTGAGACACTTAACCATTTTTACAATCAAATACCACATCAAGTAGTCCTACGTGGTACGAAGCACCAATTCGACATAGCCTCATACTCACATAAGCGGTTCTGCTGCTCCTATTGACATTGTTGCTGTGAGCACATGCAATATGACACGACGACACCAACGCAGATTTAAACACAAGAGCCCTACTGCCACTGGCTTCCTGACCACCTGCCAAATCAGCATCATCCTGCAAGACTCGCCTAAACGCACGGACGCAGTGCGAGTCTGCAGTAACACTCTGTACCACAAGTGTAGGGGACCAGTGGTACGAAACAAGACCTACGACACATTGGCTGCTTATCCGACCCCACACCCAAACCCCACTCCCCTTGCACAACCCATTCTCCACAATTCACCAAAGCAAAGCAGCATTAGCAAATGCACACCATCAGCGCAAGGGCTCCATTATTTACAACAGCGAAACATTAAAGAACTAGAGCCACTCGAAGGTGCTTAGGCTCTCCTAAACAAGGATGCCGCTCAGTCCTCCAATTGTCGCTTTCACCTTCATACACTGCAATAGATAATATATGAGCATCCAAGTGAAACACACTTTCAGCGCAGTGGGCAGCCTACTCCTCAACGTCCCACTGCACATAACAACAGTGCTAGCCATCCCACTGCAGCACAGAAGCTAGCACCTGGCCTGAGCCTACATCCATTAGCTGCAGGAACAAGCATATCCAACACCCCAAACCCTTGCATCCAAAACGCCTACTTCCTAAGTCATGCAGCGTCCAAATGTTCACCAGGCTCTACATCAATTCCGCATCAAAGCGACGCCAAGTGCTAGACTATGTGCTCGTGCTAGAACCACTCTAGTCTTATAGCTATACTCGCATAAGGATTCCATACGCTGGAACAACTAACCGCTTCTCCAACCACATGGCATGAAACAGGCCTAGAGATCCTATAAAGCACCAATTCGGCATACCCCACACTCACATAAGCGGTTCTATTGCTGCTATTGACATTGTTGCTGTGAGCACATGCAATACGACACGACGACACCAACGCAGATTTAAGCACAGAAGCCCTTCTGCCACGGGCTTCCTGACCACCTGCCAAATCAGCATCGTCCTGACAAAGTCTCCTGCACTCGCGGACGCCTGCGAGTCTCCAGTAACACTCTGTACTACACGTGTAGGGGACCAGTGGTACTAAACAACACCTACGACACATTGGCTGCTTATCCGACCACACACTCAAACCCCACTCCCCTTGCACAACCCACTACCTGAAAATCCGTTATACTCACTGGCATTAGCATATGGGCACCATTAGCGCAAAGGCTGCATTATGCACAATAGCGAAACATTAAAAACTCCAGCCACTCGAAGGTGCTTAGGCTCTCCTAAACAGGGATTCGCCTCGGTCCTCCAATTGTCGCTTTCACCTTCACACACTGCAATAGATAACATACGAGCATCCAAGTGAAACACACTTTGAATGCAGTGGGCAGCCTACTCCTCAACGTCCCACTGCACATAACAATAGTGCTAGCCATCCCACTGCAGCATAGAAGCTAGCACCTGGCCTGAGCCTACATCCATTAGCTACAGGAAAATCCACATTCTAAGCCCCACAGTTGTGCATGCAAAGAGCGCACTGCCTGAGTCATGTAGCGTCCAAATGTTTAGCAGCCTCCAGATCAATTCCTCATCAAAGCGACGCCAAGTGCTAGCCTATGTGCTCGTGCTAGAACCACTCTAGTCTCACGCCCATGCTCGCATAAACATTGCATACGTTGAACACAACTGAAAACTTCTCCATCCACATCCCATGGAACACGCCTCCGCATCTTATGAAGCACCAATTCGACATTGCCTCATACTCACATAAGCAATTTTCTTGCTGCTATTGACATTGTTTCTTCGAGACCATGCAATAGGACACGACGACACCAACGCAGATTTAAGCACAGGAGCCCTACTGCCACTGGCTTCCTGACCACCTGCCAACTCAGCATCGTCCTCCCGGGGAAGCCTAGGCGCGCGGACGGCTGCGAGTCTGCAGTAACACTCCGCACCATACGTGTCGGGGACCAGTGGTACCAAATAACACCTACGACACATTGGCTGCTTATCCGACCCCACACCCAAACCCCACTCCCCTTGCACAACCCACTTTCTGCACAATGCCAACGCAGAGGAGCATTAGCAAATGCGCAACATCAGCGCAAAGGCTGCATTATGTACAACAACGAAACATTGAAGAACTCCAGCCACTCGAAGGTGCTTAGGCTCTCCTAAACAAGGATGCTGCTCGGTCCGCCAATTGTCGCTTTCACCTTCACACACTGCAATAGATAACATACGAGCATCCAAGTGAAACACACTTTGAATGCAGTGGGCAGCCTACTCCTCAAAGTCCCACTGCACATAACAACAGTGCTAGCCATCCCACCGCAGCACAGAAGCTAGCACCTGGCCTGAGCCTACATGCATTCAGCTTCAGGAGAAGGCACATTGTACACCCCACACCTTTGGATGTAAAGTGCGCACTGCCTGAGTCATGCAGCGTCCAAATGTTCATCAGCCTTCAGATCAATTCCGCATCAAAGCGACGCGAAGTGCTAGCCTATGTGCTCGTGCTAGAACCACTCTAGTCGTGCGGCCATGCTCAGAGAGATATTCTATACGCGGCAAGTACCTAACCACTTCTCCAAACACATGCCGTAAAACAAGCCTCCACGTCTTGTAGACCACCAATTCGGCATGCCCTCATACTCACATAGACACTTTTATTTCTGCTATTGACGTTGTTGCTCTGAGCATATGCAACACGACACGACGACACCAACGCAGATTTAAGCAGAGAAGCCCTACTGCCACTGGCTTCCTGACCACCTGCCAAATCAGCATCGTCCCACAAGAGTCTCCTGCACTCGCGGACTCCTGCGAGTCTCCACCAGCACTTCACACCACAAGTGTAGGGGACCAGTGGTACCAAATAACACCTACGACACATTGGCTGCTTATCCGACAACACACCCAAACCCCACTCCCCTTGCACAACCCACTACCTGAAAATCGCCAACGCAGAGCAGCATTAGCAAATGCGCACCATCAGCGCAAAGGCTGTATACAGTGCAACAGCGAAACATTGAAGAACTCCAGCCACTCGAAGGTGCTTAGGCTCTCCTAAACAAGGATGCCGCTCGGTCCTCCAATTGTCGCTTTCACCTTCACACACTGCAAGAGATAATATATGAGCATCCAAGTAATACACACTTTGGGTGCAGTAGGCAGCCTACTCCTCAACGTCCCACTGCACATAACAACAGTGCTAGCCATGCCACCGCAGCACAGAAGCTAGGTGCTGGCCTGAGCCTACATGCATTCAGCTTCAGGAGAAGGCACGTTGTTGACCCCACACCTTTGGACGTAAAGAGCGCACTGCCTGAGTCATGCAGCGTCCAAATGTTTACCAGCCTTCAGATCAATTCCTCATCAAAGCGAGGGCAAGTGCTAGCCTATGTGCTCGTGCTAGAACCACTCTAGTCTCACGCCCATGCTCGCATAAACATTGCATGTGCTGTACACGAGTAACCACCTGTCCATCCGTACGCCATAAAACAATCCTCCACAGCTTATGACGCGGCAATTCCGCATAGTTTCATACTCACATAAGCAGTTCTATTGCTGCCATTGAAAATGTTGCTGTGAGCACATGCAATACGACACGACGACACCAACGCAGATTTAAGCACAGAAGCCCTACTGCCACTGGCTTCCTGACCACCTGCCAAATCAGCATTGTTATCCCAGAATCTCCTATACGCACGGACGCCTGCGACTCTCCACCAGCACTTCACACCACAAGTGTAGGGGACCAGTGGTACCAAACAACACCTACAACACATTGGCTGCTTATCCGACCACACACTCAAACCCCACTCCCCTTGCACAACACACTTCCTGGATATTCCCAACGCCAGGAGGCTAATGCAAATGCACACCATCAACGCAAAGGCTGCATTATGTACAACAGCGAAACATTAAAGAACTAGAGCCACTCGAAGCTGCTTAGGCTCTCCTAAACAAGGATGCCGCTCAGTCCTCAATTGTCGCTTTCACCTTCACACACTGCAATAGATAATATATGAGCATCCATGTGTAACACACTTTCAGCGCAGTGGGCAGCCTACTCCTCAACGTCCCACTGCACATAACAACAGTGCTAGCCATCCCACCGCAGCACAGAAGCTAGCACCTGGCCTGAGCCTACATCCATTAGCTCCGAAAAAAACCACATTCTACACCCCACAGTTGTGCATGCAAAGAGCGCACTGCCTGGGGCATGCAGCGTTCAAATGTTTACCAGCTTTCAGATCAATTCCGCATCAAAGCGACGCCAAGTGCTAGCCTATGTGCGCGTGCTAGAACCACTCTAGTCTTATGGCCATCCTCCAATAAAGATTCCATACGCTGAACACAACTAACGACTTTTTCTAACATATGCCATGATATACGCCTTCACATCTAATAAACCACCATTTCAGCATAGCCCCATACTCACATAAATCATTCTACTGCTCCTATTGACATTGTTTCTTCGAGACCATGCAATAGGACACGACGACACCAACGCAGATTTAAGCACAGAAGCCCTGCTACCACTTGCTTCCTGACCACCTGCCAAATCAGCATCCTCCTGTCGAACTCTCCTGCACTCGCGGACGCCTGCGATTCTGCAGTAACACTCCGCACCATACGTGTCGGGGACCAGTGGTACCAAACAACACCTCCTACACATTGGCTGCTTATCCGCCCCCACACTCAAACCCCACTCCCCTTGCACAACCCACTTCCTGAACATTACCAATGCCAAAAGGCTCATCTAAATGGGCACCATTAGCACAAAGGCTCCATTATGTACAACAACACAACATTAAAGAACTAGAACCACTCAAAGGTGCTTAGGCTCTCCTAAACAAGGATGCCGCTCGGTCCTCCAATTGTCGCTTTCACCTTCATACACTGCAATAGATAATATATGAGCATCCAAGTAAAACACACTTTCAGTGCAGTGGGCAGCCTACTCCTCAACGTCCCACTGCACATAACAACAGTGCTAGCCATCCCACTGCAGCACAGAAGCTAGCACCTGGCCTTAGCCTACATCCATTAGCTGCAGGAGAAAGCACATTCTACACCCCACAGTTGTGCATGCAAAGAGCGCACTGCCTGAGTCATGCAGCGTCCAAATGTT
The DNA here is from genome assembly GCF_002999335.1 of Cyclospora cayetanensis. Lineage (NCBI taxonomy): Eukaryota > Apicomplexa > Conoidasida > Eucoccidiorida > Eimeriidae > Cyclospora > Cyclospora cayetanensis. The sequence continues at coordinate 74,934 of NW_020312075.1, read as the reverse complement.
CACCAGCCTTCAGATCAATTCCGCATCAAAGCGACGCCAAGTGCTAGCCTATATGCTCGTGCTAGAACCACTCTAGTCTCACGCCCATGCTCGCATAAACATTCCATGCGTTGGAAACAACTAACCACTTCGTCATCCACATGCCATTCAAAAAGCCACCGCATCTTATAAACCACCAATTCGGCATAGCCCCATACTCAAATAAACCATTCTATTGACGCTATTGACATTGTTGCTATAAGCACATGCAATACGACACGACGACCCCAACGCAGATTTAAGCACAGGACCCCTACTGCCACTGGATTCCTGACCACCTGCCAAATCAGCATCGTCCTGACAAACTCTGCTGCACTCACGCACGCCTGCGAGTCTGCAGTAACACTCCGCACCACAAGTGTAGGGGACCAGTGGTACCAAACAACACCTCCTACACATTGGCTACTTATCCGACCCCACACCCAAACCCCACTCCCCTTGCACAACCCACTTTCTGCACAATGCCAATGCAGACACGCTCATGCAAATGCGCAACACCAGCGCAAAGGCTGCATTATGTACAACAACGAAACATGGAAGAAGTGCAGCCACTCGAAGGTGCTTAGGCTCTCCTAAACAAGGATGCCGCTCGGTCCTCCAATTGTCGCTTTCACCTTCACACACTGCAATAGATAATATATGAGCATCCAAGTGAAACACACTTTGAGTGCAGTGGGCAGCCTACACGTCCCACTGCACATAACAACAGTGCTAGCCATCCCACTGCAGCACAGAAGCTAGCACCTGGCCTGAGCCAACGTGCATTAGCTGCAGGAAAAAACACGTTCTTCACCGCACAGTTGTGCATGCAAAGAGTGCACTGCCTGAGTCATGCAGCGTCCAAATGTTCATCAGCCTTCAGATCAATTCCTCATCAAAGCGACGCCAAGTGCAAGCCTATGTGCTCGTGCTAGAACCACTCTAGTCTCATGCCCATGCTCGCATCCACATTCCATACGTTGGAAAGAACTGACCACTTCTCCATCCACATGACATAAAACAAGCCTCCATATCCGACAAAGCAGCAATTCGGCATAGCCCCATACTCCTGTACATCATTATGGTGCACCCATTGACATTGTTGCTATGAGCAAATGCAATGCAACACGACGACACCAACGCAGATTTAAGCACACGAGCTCTACTGCCACTGGATTCCTGACCAAATGCCAAATCAGCATCGTCCTGCCAGAGTCGCCTAAATGCACGGACGCCTGCGAGTCTCCACCAGCATGCCGTACCACATGTCTAGGAGAGCAGTGGCACCAAACAACACCTACGACACATTGGCTGCTTATCCGACAACACACCCAAACCCCACTCCCCTTGCACAACCCACAAGCTGAAAATAGCCAACGCAGACCGGCATTAGCAAATGCGCAACATCAGCGCAAAGGCTGTATTCAGTGCAACAGCGAAACATTAAAGAACTAGAGCCACTCGAAGGTGTTTAGGCTCTCCTAAACAAGGATGCCGCTCGGTCATCCAATTGTCGCTTTCACCTTCACACACTGCAATAGATAATATATGAGCATTCAAGTGAAACACACTTTGAATGCAGTGGGCAGCCTACTCCTCAACGTCCCACTGCACATAACAACAGTGCTAGCCATCCCACTGCAGCACAGAAGCTAGCACCTGGCCTGAGCCTACATCCATTAGCTACAGGAAAATTCACATACTACACCCCACACCTTTGGATGCAAAGAGCGCACTGCCTGAGTCATGCGGCGTCGAAATGTTCACCAGCCTTCAGATCAATTCCCCATCAAAGCGAGGGCAAGTGCTAGCCTATGTGCTCGTGCTAGAAGCACCCTAGTCTTATGGCCATGCTCCAATAAAGATTCCGTATGGTGGAAACAACTAACCACTTCTCCAAATACGTGTCACGCAACAAGCGTCCACATCCTATAAACCACCAATTCGGCATGGCCCCATACTCACATAAGCGATTTTATTCCTGCTATTGATATTGCTCCTGTGAGCACGTGCAATACGACACGATGACACCAACGCAGATTTAAACACAGGAGTCCCACTGCCACTGGCTTCCTGACCACCTGCCAAATCAGCATCAACCTGCAAGAGTTTCCTAAACGCACGGACGCCTGAGAGTCTGCATTAACACTCCGCACCACAAGTGTAGGGGACCAGTGGTACTAAACAACACCTACGACACATTGGCTGCTTATCCGACCCCACACCCAAACCCCACTCCCCTTGCACAACCCACTACCTGGCAATAGCCAACGCAGACCGGCATTAGCAAATGCGCACCATCAGCGCAAAGGCTGCATTATTTACAACAGCGAAACATTAAAGAACTAGAGCCACTCGAAGGTGTTTAGGCTCTTCTAAACAAGGATGCCGCTCAGTCCTCCAATTGTCGCTTTCACCTTCACACACTCCAAAGATAATATATGAGCATCCAAGTAAAACACACTTTCAGTGCAGTGGGCAGCCTACTCCTCAACGTCCCACTGCACATAACAACAGTGCTAGCCATCCCGCTCCAGCACAGAAGGTAAGTGCTGGCCTGAGCCTACATCCATTAGCTACAGGAACAAGCACATTCTACACCCCACACCTTTGGATGCAAAGAGCGCACTGCCTGAGTCATGCAGCGTCCAAATATTTACCAGCCTTCAGATCAATTCCGCATCAAAGCGACGCCAAGTGCTAGCCTATGTGCTCGTGCTACTACCACTCTAGTCTTAAAAGCATCCTCGCATAAACACTGCATGTGCTGTACACAACTAACCACTTCTCCAAGCACATGGCATGGAACAAGCCTCCACAGCATATGAAGCACCAATTCGGCATAGCCCCATAATCACATAAACGGTTCAATTCCTGCTATTGACATCGTTTCTTCGAGCACGTGCAATATGACACGACGACACCAACGCAGATTTAAACACAGAGGCCCTACTGCCACTGGCTTCCTGACCACCTGCCAAATCAGCATCGTCCTGACAAAGTCTCCTAAACGCACGGATGCCTGAGAGTCTGCAGTAACACTCTGTACCACAAGTGTAGGGGACCAGTGGTACCAAACAAGACCTACGACACATTGGCTGCTTATCCGCCCCCACACCCAAACCCCACTCCCCTTGCACAACACACCTCCTGAACATTGCCATCTCAGTCCGGCATTAGCAAATGCGCACCATTAGAGCAAAGCCTCCGTTCAGTACAACAGCCAAACATGGAAGAAGTGCAGCCACTCGAAGGTGTTTAGGCTCTCCTAAACAAGGATGAGCCTCTTTCCTCCAATTGTCGCTTTCACCTTCACACACTGCAGTAGATAATATATGAGCATCCAAATGAAACACACTTTGAGTGCAGTGGGCAGCCTACTCCTCAACGTCCCACTGCACATAACAACAGTGCTAGCCATCCCACTGCAGCACAGAAGCTAGGACCTGGCCTAAGCCTACATGCATTAGCTCCGAAAAAAAGCACATACTGAAACCCACAGATGTCCATGTAAAGCGCGCACTGCCTGAGTCATGCAGCGTCCAAATATTCACCAGCCTGCAGATCATTCCGCATCAAAGCGACGCCAAGTGCTAGCCTATGTGCGCCTGCTACTACCACTCTAGTCGTATTGCCATCCTCGCGTACAGATTCCATACGCTGTACACAACTAACCACTTCTCCATATACGTGTCACCTAACAGACCTCCACATCTTATGAACCACCAATTCGGCATAGGACCGTACTCACATAAGCGGTTCTCTTAATCCTAATGACATTGTTTCTTCGCGCACATGAAATACGACACGACGACACCAACGCAGATTTAAACACAGGACCCCTACTGCCACTGGCTTCCTGACCACCTCCCAATCAGCATTGTTATCCCAGAATCTCCTATACGCACGGACGCCTGCAAGTCTCCACCAGCACTTCACACCACAAGTGTAGGGGACCAGTGGTACTAAACAACACCTACAACACATTGGCTCCTTATCCGACCCCACACCCAAACCCCACTCCCCTTGCACAACACACTTGTTGAAAATCGCCAAGGCACTCTGGTATCAGCAAATGCGCAACATCAGCGCAAAGGCTGCATTATGTACAACAGCGAAACATTAAAGAACTCCAGCCACTCGAAGGTGTTTAGGCTCTCCTAAACAAGGATGCCGCTCAGTCCTCCAATTGTCGCTTTCACCTTCACACACTGCAATAGATAATATATGAGCATCCAAGTGAAACACACTTTGAATGCAGTGGGCAGCCTACTCCTCAACGTCCCACTGCACACAACAACAGTGCTAGCCATCCCACTGCAGCACAGGAGCTAGCACCTGGCCTGAGCCTACATCCATTAGCTACAGGGAAAACCGCATACTAAACCCCACAGCTGTCCATGCAAAGAGCGCACTGCCTGAGTCATGCAGCGTCTATATGTTTACCAGCTTTCAGATCAATTCCGCATCAAAGCGACGCCAAGTGCTAGCCTATGTGCTCGTGCTAGAACCACTCTAGTCTTATAGCCATCCTCGCACACACATTCCATATGGTGAAAACAACTGACCACTTCTACAAATACGTGTCACGTAGCAAGCCTCCACATCTTATAAAGAACCAATTCGCCATAGCGCCATACTCACATAAACCATTCTGTTGCTGCTATTGTTTCTGTGAGCACATGCAATACGACACGACGACACCAACGCAGATTTAAGCAGAGAAGCCCTACTGCCACTGGCTTCCTGACCACCTGCCAAATCAGCATCGTCCTGCAAGAGTTTCCTTAACGCACGGACGCCTGCAAGTCTCCAGCACCACTCCACACGACAAGTCAAGGAGACCAGTGGTACTAAACAAAACCCTTGACACATTGGCTGCTTATCCGACACCACATCCAAACCCCACTCCCCTTGCACAACCCACTCTCTGAGAATATCCGTCGCAGACCGGCATTAGCAAATGCGCAACATGAGCGGAAAGGCTGCGTTAGTACAACAGCAAAACATGGAAGAACTAGAGCCACTCAAAGGTGCTTAGCCTGTTCTAAACAAGGATGCCGCTCGATCATCCAATTGTAGCTTTCTCCTTCACACACTGCAATAGATAATATATGAGCATCCAAGTAAAACACACTTTGAGTGCAGTGGGCAGCCTACTCCTCAACGTCCCACTGCACATAACAACAGTGCTAGCCATCCCACTGCAGCACAGAAGCTAGCACCTGGCCTGAGCCTACATCCATTAAGCACAGGCAAAACCACATTCTAAACCACACAGCTGTCCATGCAAAGAGCGCACTGCCTGAGTCATGCAGCGTCGATATGTTTACCAGCTTTCAGATCAATTCCGCATCAAAGCGACGCCAAGTGCTAGCCTATGTGCGCGTGCTAGAACCACTCTAGTCTTATAGCCATCCTCGCACACACATTCCATATGGTGAAAACAACTGACCACTTCTCCAAATACGTGTCACGTAGCAAGCCTCCACATCTTATAGTGCACCAATTCCGAATAGCCCCATAATCACATAAGCTGTTCTATTGCTGCTATTGACATTGTTGCTATAAGCACATGCAATACGACACGACGACACCAACGCAGATTTAAGCACAGGACCCCACTGCCACTGGATTCCTGACCACCTGCCAAATCAACATCCTCCTGCCGAAGTCTCCTGCACTCACGCACGCCTGCAAGTCTGCAGTAACACTCCGCACCACAAGCGTAGGGGACCAGTTGTACCAAACAACACCCTTGACACATTGGCTCCTTCTCCGACCCCACACTCAAACCCCACTCCCCTTGCACAACACACTTTCTGCACAATGACAAAGCAGACAGGCTCATGCAAATGCGCAACATCAGCGCAAAGGCTCCATTATGTACAACAGCGAAACATGGAAGAAGTGCAGCCACTCGAAGGTGTTTAGGCTGTTCTAAACAAGGATGCCGCTCGGTCCTCCAATTGTCGCTTTCACCTTCACACACTGCAATAGATAATATATGAGCATCCATGTGTAACACACTTTCAGTGCAGTGGGTAGCCTACTCCTCAACGTGCCACTGCACATAACAACAGTGCTAGCCATCCCACTGCAGCACAGAAGCTAGCACCTGGCCTGAGCCTACATCCATTAGCTACAGGAAAATCCACATTCTACACCCCACAGCTGTCCATGCAAAGAGCGCACTGCCTGCGTCATTCAACGTTCAAATGTTAACCAGCTTTCAGATCAATTCCGCATCAAAGCGACGCCAAGTGCTAGCCTATGTGCTCGTGCTACTACCACTCTAGTCTTATGACCGTGCTCGCATAAACATTCCATATGCTGGAAACAACTGACCACTTCTCCAAATACGCGTCACGTAACATGGCTCTACATCTTATAAACCACCGAATCAGCATAGCCCCATACTCACATAAGCGGTTCTATTAATGATAGTGATATAGTTGCTGTGAGCACATGCAATACGACACGACGACCCCAACGCAGATTTAAGCACAGGAGCCCTACTGCCACTGGTTTCCTGACCACCTGCCAAATCAGCATCATCCTGCCAGAGTTTCCTAAACGCACGGACCCCTGCGAATCTGCAGTAACACTCTGTACCACAAGTGTAGGGGACCAGTGGTACCAAACAATACCTACGACACATTGGCTGCTTATCCGACCCCACACCCAAACCCCACTCCCCTTGCACAACCCACTTCCTGAGCATTGCCACCGCAGAGCAGCATTAGCAAATGCGCAACATCAGAGCAAAGCCTCCGTTCAGTACAATAGCGAAACATGCAAGAAGTGCAGTCACTTGAAGGTGCTTAGGCTCTCCTAAACAAGGATGCGCCTCGGTCCTCCAATTGTCGCTTTCACCTTCACACACTGCAATAGATAACATATGAGCATCCAAGTGAAACACACTTTCAGTGCAGTGGGCAGCCTACTGCTCAACGTCCCACTGCACATAACAACAGTGCTAGCCATCCCACTGCAGCACAGAAGCTAGGTGGTGGCATGAGTCTACATCCATTAGCTACAGAAGAAAGCACGCACTACATCCCACACGTTTGGATGCAAAGAGCGCACTGCCTGAGTCATGCAGCATCCAAATGTTTACCAGCCTTCAGATCAATTCCGCATCAAAGCGACGCCAAGTGCTAGCCCATGTGCTCGTGCTAGAACCACTCTAGTCTTATGGCTATCCTTGCATAAGGATTCCATATGATGAAAACAACTAAACACTTCTCCAAATACGTGTCACGCAACAAGCCTCCACATCTTATAAGCCACCATTTCGGCATAGCCCCATTCTCACGTAAGCGGTTCTATTGCTCCTATTGACATTGTTGCTGTGAGCACATGCAATACGACACGACGACACCAACGCAGATTTAAGCACAGAAGCCCTACTGCCACTGGCTTCCTGACCACCTGCCAAATCAGCATCGTCCTACAAGAGTCTCCTGCACTCGCGGACTCCTGCGAGTCTCCACCAGCACTTCACACCACAAGCGTAGGGGACTAGTTGTACCAAACAACACCTACGACACATTGGCTGCTTATCCGACCCCACACCCAAACCCCAATCCCCTTGCAAAAACTACTAGTTGAAAATTACCAACGCAGAGCAGCATTAGCAAATGTGCAACATCAGCGCAAAGGCTGCATTATGTACAACAGCGAAACATGGAAGAACTCAAGCCACTCGAAGGTGTTTAGGCTCTCCTAAACAAGGATGCGCCGCGGTCCTTCAATTGTCGCTTTCACCTTCACACACTGCAAGAGATAATATATGAGCATCCAAGTGAAACACACTTTCAGCGCAGTGGGCAGCCTACTCCTCAACGTGCCACTGCACATAACAACAGTGCTAGCCATCCCACTGCAGCACAGAAGCTAGCACCTGGCCTAAGCCTACATCCATTAGCTACAGGAAAAACCATATTTTAAACCCCACAGCTGTCCACGCAAAGCGCGCACTGCCTGAGTCATGCAGCGTCCAAATGTTTACCAGCCTTCAGATCAATTCCGCATCAAAGCGACGCGAAGTGCTAGCCTATGTGCGCGTGCTAGAACCACTCTAGTCTTATGACCGTGCTCGCATAAACATTCCATACGCTGGGAACAACTGACCACTTCTCCAAATACGTGTCACGTAACATGGCTCCACATCTTATAAACCACCAATTCGGCTTAGCACCATACTCACACAAGCGGTTCTATTAATCATATTGACATTGTTTCTTTGAGCACATGCAATACGACACGACGACACCAACGCAGATTTAAACACAGAAGCCCTACTGCCACTGGCTTCCTGACCACCTGCCAAATCAACATCGTCCTGCAAGAGTTTCCTTAACGCACGGACGCCTGCAAGTCTCCAGCACCACTCTACACCACAAGTCTAGAGAGACCGGTGGTACTAAACAAAACCCTTGACACATTTGCTGCTTATCCGACAACACACCCAAACCCCACTCCCCTTGCACAACCCACTCTCTGGGAATAGCCGTAGCAGACCGGCATTAGCAAATGCGCACCATCAGCGCAAAGGCTGCATTATGTACAACAGCGAAACATGGAAGAACTCCAGCTACTCAAAGGTGCTTAGGCTCTCCTAAACAACGACGACCCACGGTCCTCCAATTGTCGCTTTCTCCTTCACACACTGCAAGAGATAATATATGAGCATCCAAGTGAAACACACTTTGAGTGCAGTGGGCAGCCTACTCCTCAACGTCCCACTGCACATAACAATAGTGCTAGCCATCCCACTGCAGCACAGAAGCTAGCACCTGGCCTAAGCCTACATCCATTAGCTGCAGGAAAAACCACATACTAAACCCCACAGCTGTCCATGCAAAGAGCGCACTGCCTGAGTCATGCAGCGTCCAAATGTTTACCAGCCTTCAGATCAATTCCGCATCAAAGCGACGCCAAGTGCTAGCCTACGTGCACCTGCTGCTACCACTCTAGTCTTATAGCCATTCTCGCGCACAGATTCCGTATGGTGGAAACAACTAAACGCTTCTCCAAATAGATGCCATAAAACAAGCCTCCACATCCTATAAACCACCAATTCGGCATAGCCCCATTCTCACATAATCCATTCTATTCCTGCTATTGACATTGTTGCTGTGAGCACATGCAATACGACACGACGACACCAACGCAGATTTAAGCAGAGAAGCCCTACTGCCACTGGTTTCCTGACCACCTGCCAAATCAACATCGTCCTGCAAGAGTTTCCTAAACGCACGGAAGCCTGCAAGTCTCCAGCACCACTCCACACCACAAGTCTAGGAGACCAGTGGTAGTAAACAACACCACCAACACATTGGCTCCTTCTCCGACACCACACCCAAACCCCACTCCCCTTGCACAACCCACTACCTGGCAATAGCCGTAGCAGACCGGCATTAGCAAATCCGCACCATCAGCGCAAAGGCTCCATTATTTACAACAGCGAAACATGGAAGAACTAGAGCCACTCAAAGGTGCTTAGGCTCTCCTAAACAAGGATGCCGCTCGGTCCTCCAATTGTCGCTTTCACCTTCACACACTGCAATAGATAATATATGAGCATCCATGTGTAACACACTTTCAGCGCAGTGGGCAGCCTACTCCTCAACGTGCCACTGCACATAACAACAGTGCTAGCCATCCCACTGCAGCACAGGAGCTAGCACCTGGCCTAAGCCTACATCCATTAGCTGCAGGAAAAACCGCATACTAAATCCCACACGTTTGGATGCGAAGAGCGCACTGCCTGAGTTATGCAGCGTCTATATGTTCACCAGCCTCCAGATCAATTCCGCATTAAAGCGACGCCAAGTGCTAGCCTATGCACGCGTGCTACTACCACTCTAGTCTTATGACCGTGCTCGCATAAACATTCCATACGCTGGAAACAACTGAACACTTCTCCAAACATATGCCATAAAAAAAGCCACCGCACCTTTTGAAGAACCAATTCGGCATAGCACCATACTCACATAAACCATTCTATTCCTGCTATTGAGATTGCTGCTGTGAGCATATGCAATACGACACGACACCAACGCAGATTTAAGCACAGGAGTCCCACTGCCACTGGATTCCTGACCACCTGCCAACTCAGCATCATCCTGCAAGAGTTTCCTAAACGCACGGACCCCTGCAAGTCTCCAGCACCACTCCGCACCACACGTCTAGGAGACCAGTGGTACTAAACAACACCTACGACACATTGGCTGCTTATCCGACCCCACAACCAAACCCCACTCCCCTTGCACAACCCACTCTCTGGGAACAGCCGTAGCAGACCGGCATTAGCAAATGCGCACCATCAGCGCAAAGGCTGTATACAGTGCAACAGCGAAACATGGAAGAACTAGAGCCACTCAAAGGTGCTTAGCCTGTTCTAAACAAGGATTCGCCTCGGCCCTCCAATTGCCGCTTTCACCTTCACACACTGCAATAGATAATATATGAGCATCCAAGTGAAACACGCTTTGAGTGCAGTGGGCAGCCTACTCCTCAACGTGCCACTGCACATAACAACAGTGCTAGCCATCCCACTGCAGCACAGAAGCTAGCACCTGGCCTGAGCCTACATCCATTAGCTACAGGAAAATTCACATACAACACCCCACACCTTTGGATGCAAAGAGCGCACTGCCTGAGACATGCCGCGTCCAAATGTTTACCAGCCTCCAGATGAATTCCGCATCAAAGCGACGCCAAGTGCTAGCCTATGTGCGCGTGCTAGTACCACTCTAGCCTTATAGCCATCCTCGCGTACAGATTCAATACGCTGTACACAACTAACCACTTCTCCAAATACGTGTCACGTAACAAGCCTCCACATCTTATAAACCACCATTTCGGCACAGCCCCATACTCACATAAGCTGTTCTATTAATCCTATTGATATAGTTGCTCTGAGCACATGCAATACGACACGATGACACCAACGCAGATTTAAACACAGGACCCCTACTGCCACTGGTTTCCTGACCACCTGCCAAATCAGCATCGTCCTGCCAGAGTTTCCTAAACGCACGGACGCCGGCGAGTCTGCAGTAACACTCCGCACCACAAGCGTAGGGGACCAGTGGCACCAAACAACACCTACAACACATTGGCTGCTGATCCGACCCCACAACCAAACCCCACTCCCCTTGCACAACCCACTTGCTGGAAATGGCCAACGCAGAGCAGGATTAGCAAATGCGCAACATGAGCGCAAAGGCTGCATTATGTACAATAGTGAAACATTAAAGAACTCCAGCCACTCGAAGGCGCTTAGGCTCTCCTAAACAAGGATTCGCCGCGGTCCTCCAATTGTCGCTTTCACCTTCACACACTCCAAAGATAATATATGAGCATCCAAGTGAAACACACTTTCAGCGCAGTGGGCAGCCTACTGCTCAACGTCCCACTGCACGTAACAACAGTGCTAGCCATCCCACTGCAGCACAGAAGGTAAGCGCTGGCCTGAGCCTACATCCATTAGCTACAGGCAAAACCACATCCTACACCCCACAGCTGTCCATGCAAAGCGCGCACTGCCTGAGTCATGCAGCGTCCAAATGTTTACCAGCCTTCAGATCAATTCCGCATCAAAGCGACGCCAAGTGCTAGCCTATGTGCTCGTGCTAGAACCACTCTAGTCTTATGGCCATCCTCCCATATACATTGCATATGTTGGAAACAACTAACCACTTCTCCAAATACGTGTCACGTCGCAAGCCTCCACATCTTATAAACCACCAATTCGGAATAGCCCCACTCTCACATAAACCATTCTATTGACGCTGTTGACATTGTTGCTGTGAGCACATGCAATACGACACGACGACACCAACGCAGATTTAAGGACAGAAGCCCTACTGCCACTGGTTACCTGACCACCTGCCAAATCAGCATCGTCCTGCAAGAGTTTCCTAAACGCACGGACGCCTGCGAGTCTCCACCAGCACTTTACACCACAAGCGAAGGGGACCAGTGGTACTAAGCAAAACCTACGACACATTGGCTACTTATCCGGCCCCACACCCAAACCCCACTCCCCTTGCACAACCTACTAGTTGAAAATCGACAACGCGCAGCAGGGTTAGCAAATGTGCAACATCAGCGCAAAGGCTCCATTATGTACAACAGCGAAACATGGAAGAACTAGAGCCACTCAAAGGTGCTTAGGCTCTCCTAAACAAGGATTCGCCTCGGTCCTCCAATTGTCGCTTTCACCTTCACACACTGCAATAGATAATATATGAGCATCGAAGTGGAAAAAAAATAGCGCAGTGGGCAGCCTACTCCTCAACGTCCCACTGCACATAACAACAGTGCTAGCCATCCCACTGCAGCACAGAAGCTAGCACCTGGCCTAAGCCTACATCCATTAGCTACAGGAAAAAACACATTCTACACCCCACAGCTGTCCATGCAAAGCGCGCACTGCCTGAGTTATGCAGCGTCCAAATGTTCACCAGCCTCCAGATCAATTCCGCATCAAAGCGACGCCAAGTGCTAGCCTATGCACGCGTGCTACTACCACTCTAGTCTTATGACCGTGCTCGCATAAACATTCCATACGCTAAAACAACTAACGACTTCTTCATCCACATGCCCTAAAACAAGCCTCCACATCTTATAAACCACCAATTCGGCATAGCACCATACTCACATAAACCATTCTATTGACGCTATTGACATTGTTGCTGTGAGCACATGCAATACGACACGACGACACCAACGCAGATTTAAGCACAGGAGCCCTACTGCCGCTGGCTTCCTGACCACCTGCCAAATCAACATCGTCCTGCAAGAGTTTCCTAAACGCACGGACGCCTGCAAGTCTCCAGCACCACTCCGCAGCACAAGTCTAGGAGACCAGTGGTACAAAACAAAACCCTTGACACATTGGCTACTTATCCGACCCCACAACCAAGCCCCACTCCCCTTGCACAACCCACTCTCTGGGAATAGCCGTAGCAGATCGGCATTAGCAAATGCGCACCATCAGCGCAAAGGCTGCATTATGTACAACAGCGAAACATGGAAGAACTCCAGCGACTCAAAGGTGCTTAGGCTCTCCTAAACAAGGATTCGCCTCGGCCCTCCAATTGTCGCTTTCACCTTCACACACTGCAAGAGATAATATATGAGCATCCAAGTAAAACACACTTTGAATGCAGTGGGCAGCCTACTCCTCAACGTCCCACTGCACATAACAACAGTGCTAGCCATCCCACTGCAGCACAGAAGCTAGCACCTGGCCTAAGCCTACACCCATTAGCTACAGGAAAAACCGCATACTAAATCCCACACGTTTGGATGCGAAGAGCGCACTGCCTGAGACATGCAGCGTCGATATGTTCACCAGCCTCCAGATCAATTCCGCATCAAAGCGACGCCAAGTGCTAGCCTATGTGCTCGTACTAGAACCACTCTAGTCTTATGGCTATCGTCGCGTACAGATTCCATATGGTGAAAACAACTGACCACTTCTCCAAATACCTGTCACGCAACAAGACTCCACATCTTATAAACCACCAATTCGGCATAGCCTCATACTCACATAAGCGGTTCTATTAATCCTATGGACATTGTTCCTGTGAGCACATGCAATACGACACGACGACACCAACGCAGATTTAAACACAGAGGCCCTACTGCCACTGGTTTCCTGACCACCTGCCAAATCAGCATCGTCCTACAAGAGTCACCAGCATTCACGGACCCCTGCGAGTCTGCAGTAACACTCTGCACCACAAGTGTAGGGAACCAGTGGTACGAAACAACACCTACGACACATTGGCTGCTTATCCGACCCCACACGCACATCGCAATCCCCTTGAACAACCGACTTCCTGAGCATTGCCAACACAGACCGGCATTAGCAAATGCGCACCATCAGCGCAAAGGCTGCATTAAGCACAATAGCGAAACATGGAAGAAGTGCAGCCACTCGAAGGTGATTAGGCTCTCCTAAACAAGGATGAGCCTCTTTCCTCCAATTGTCGCTTTCACCTTCACACACTGCAATAGATAATATATGAGCATCCAAGTAAAACACACTTTCAGCGCAGTGGGCAGCCTACTCCTCAACGTCCCACTGCACATAACAATAGTGCTAGCCATCCCACTGCAGCACAGGAGCTAGCACCTGGCCTGAGCCTACATCCATTAGCTACAGGAAAAACCACATCCTACACCCCACAGCTGTCCATGCAAAGAGCGCACTGCCTGAGTCATGCAGCGTCCAAATGTTTACCAGCCTTCAGATCAATTCCGCATCAAAGCGACGCCAAGTGCTAGCCTATATGCTCGTACTAGAACCACTCTAGTCTAATGGGCATCCTCCCGTATACATTGCACAAGTTGGAAACAAATAACCACTTCTCCAAATACGTGCCACGTAACAAGCCTCCACATCGTATAAAGCACGAATTCGGCATAACCCCATTCTCACAGAACCGGTTCGATTGCTCCTATTGACATTGTTGCTGTGAACACATGCAATACGACACGACGACACCAACGCAGATTTAAGCACAGGAGCCCTACTACTACTGGCTTCCTGACCACCTAGCAAATCAGCATCGTCCTGCAAGAGTTTCCTAAACGCAAGGACCCCTGAGAGTCTACAGTAACACTCTGTACCACAAGTGTAGGGGACCAGTGGTACGAAACAAGACCTACGACACATTGGCTGCTTATCCGACCCCACACCCAAACCCCACTCCCCTTGCACAACCCACTTCCTGAACAATGCCATCTCAGTCCGGCATTAGCAAATGTGCAACATCACAGCAAAGCCTCCGTTCACTACAATAGCGAAACATGGAAGAAGTGCAGCCACTCGAAGGTGTTTAGGCTCTCCTAAACAAGGATTCGCCGCGGTCCTCCAATTGTCGCTTTCACCTTCACACACTGCAAAGATAACATATGAGCATCCAAGTGAAACACACTTTCAGCGCAGTGGGCAGCCTACTCCTCAACGTCCCACTGCACATAACAATAGTGCTAGCCATCCCACTGCAGCACAGGAGCTAGCACCTGGCCTGAGCCTACATCCATTAAGCACAGGCAAAACCACATTCTAAACCCCACAGCTGTCCATGCAAAGCGCGCACTGCCTGAGTCATGCAGCGTCCAAATATTCACTAGCCTCCAGATCAATTCCGCATTAAAGCGACGCCAAGTGCTAGCCTATATGCTCGTACTAGAACCACTCTAGTCTTATGGCCATCCTCCCATATTCATTGCATACGTTGGAAACAACTAACCACTTCTCCAAATACGTGTCACGCAACAAGCCTCCACATCTTATAAAGAACCAATTCGGCATAGCGCCATACTCATACAAGCGGTTCTATTCCTGCTATTGACATTGTTGCTGTGAGCACATGCAATACGACACGACGACACCAACGCAGATTTAAGCACAGGAGCCCTACTGTCACTGGCTTCCTGACCACCTGCCAAATCAACATCGTCCTGCTAGAGTCGCCTAAACGCACGGACGCCGGCGAGTCTGCAGTAACACTCTGCACCACAAGTGTAGGGGACCAGTAGCACCAAACAATACCTACGACGCATTGCCTGCTTATCCGCCCCCACACCCAAACCCCACTCCAATTGCACAACACACTTTCTAAAAATCGCCACCGCAGAGCAGCATTAGCAAATGCGCACCATCAGCGCAAAGGCTGCATTACGTACAACAGCGAAACATGGAAAAAGTCCAGCCACTCGAAGATGCTTAGGCTCTCCTAAACAAGGATGCCGCTCGGTCCTCCAATTGTCGCTTTCACCTTCACACACTGCAATAGATAATATATGAGCATCCAAGTAAAACACACTTTCAGCGCAGTGGGCAGCCTACTCCTCAACGTCCCACTGCACATAACAATAGTGCTAGCCATCCCACTGCAGCACAGAAGCTAGCACCTGGCCTAAGCCTACACCCATTAGCTACAGGAAAAACCGCATACTACACCGCACACGTTTGGATGCGAAGAGCGCACTGCCTGAGACATGCAGCGTCGATATGTTCACCAGCCTCCAGATCAATTCCGCATTAAAGCGACGCCAAGTGCTAGCCTATGTGCTTGTGCTAAAACCACTCTAGTCTTATGGCCATCCTCCCATATTCATTCCATATGGTGAAAACAACTAACCACTTCTCCAAATACGTGTCACGCAACAAGCCTCCACATCTTATGAAGAACCAATTCGGCATAGCGCCATACTCATACAAGTGGTTCTATTCCTGCTATTGGCATTCTTACTTAGAGCACGTGCAATACGACACGACGACACCAACGCAGATTCAAGATCAGAAGCCCTACTACCACTGGTTTCCTGACCACCTGCCAAATCAACATCGTCCTGCAAGAGTTTCCTAAACGCACCGACGCCTGCGAGTCTGCAGTAACACTCTGCACCACAAGTGTAGGGAACCAGTGGTACCAAACAACACCTACGACACAGTGGCTGCTTATCCGACCCCACACCCAAACCCCACTCCCCTTGCACAACACACTTTCTAAAAATCACCAGCGCAGAGCAGCATTAGCAAATGCGCACCATCAGCGCAAAGGCTGCATTAAGTGCAACAGCGAAACATTAAAGAACTAGAGCCACTCGAAGGTGCTTAAGCTCTCCTAAACAAGGATGCCGCTCGGTCCTCCAATTGTCGCTTTCACCTTCACACACTGCAATAGATAACATATGAGCATCCAAGTGAAACACGCTTTCACTGCAGTGGGCAGCCTACTCCTCAACGTCCCACTGCACATAACAATAGTGCTAGCCATCCCACTGCAGCACAGAAGCTAGGTGCTGGCCTAAGCCTACATCCATTAGCTGCAGGAAAAACCGCATACTACACCGCACACGTTTGGATGCGAAGAGCGCACTGCCTGAGTCATGTAGCGTCCAAATGTTCACCACCCTGCAGATGAATTCCGCATCAAAGCGACGCCAAGTGCTAGCCTATGTGCTCGTACTAGAACCACTCTAGTCTTATGGCCATCCTCCCATAAACATTGCGTACGTTGAAAACAACTAACCACTTCTCCAAACACATGCCATGGAACAAGCGTCCTCATCATAAGGAGACTCCAGATGGCATACCTCTATACTCACATAAGCGGTTCTGTTGCTGCCATTGACATTGTTGCTGTGAGAACATGCAATACGACACGACGACACCAACGCAGATTCAAGTAGAAACCCTACTGCCACTGGCTTCCTGACCACCTGCCAAATCAACATCGTCCTGCCGAAGTCTCCTTAACGCACGGACCCCTGCGAGTCTCCGGTAACAGTCTGCAACACATTTCTAGGGAACCAGTGGTACCAAACAACACCTACGACGCATTGGCTGCTTATCCGACCCCACAACCAAACCCCACTCCCCTTGCACAACACACTTGCTGAAAATCGCCAACGCAGTCCGTCATTAGCAAATGCGCACCATTAGCGCAAAGGCCGCATTACGTGCAGCGGCGAAACATTAAAGAACTAGAGCCACTCGAAGGTGCTTAGGCGCTCCTAAACAAGGATGCGCCTCGGTCCTCAATTGTCGCTTTCACCTTCACACACTGCAATAGATAATATATGAGCATCCAAGTAAAACACGCTTTCACTGCAGTGGACAGCCTACTCCTCAACATCCCACTGCACATAACAACAGTGCTATCCATCCCACTGCAGCACAGAAACTAGGTGCTGGCCTGAGCCTACATCCATTAGCTACAGGAAAAGAGACATTCTAAACCCACACCTGTCCATCCAAAGAGTGCAATGCCTGAGTCATGTAGCGTCCAAATGTTCACCAGCCTCCAGATCAATTCCGCACCAAAGCGACGCCAAGTGCTACCCTATGTGCTCGTGCTGCAAGCACTCGTTTCCTATAAGCAAATGTGGACCCGAAGGCCAAACTCTAAATCCAGCTGACTATATCTCTGGACACAAATCAGGGAATGTGAATTTAATGTACCGGCACACCTGTGAGCTTGGCCTTCTACGCATATATTCAATAAAACGACTGGTATCGATATTGTTGGTTTGAGCATATGCAATACGACACGACACCAACGCAGATTTGGGCACAGCAACCGTACTGCCACTGAATTCTAGAGGACCTGCCAACTCAGCAAAGTGCTACCGGGATTACATCAATATACGCACGGCTGCGTTTTTGAAACAGCACTCGGAAACACGATTCCTTGGCATCAGTGGCACCAAACAATACCTAGGCCGCATTGGTGCCTTTTGTGCGCCCACACCCAAACCGCACTTGGCTTGCACAACCCACTTCCTGGACATCGCCAACGCACAGTGGAATGAGCAGGCCCGCAGTATCTGCACATAGGCCGCATTATATGCAACAGCGGATCATGAAACAGCTGCAACCACTCCACGCTATCAGGCTCTCCTGGCGAAGGGTGCCGCAAACGTGCATGGCGATGTTCGTACCCTTCCGCTGCGCGTGCATTCCACATTGCCAGGTTCCTACAATTTACTTTGTTTAGATGTTACCTTGAGATCAGCACTTGCTGGTATCGTCACGGTCCTCTCCAGCTGCTGTCCACCATTCTTTGACTCCTCTCCCTTAGTTTGAGTATGTTTGTTTCTCTTAAGCAAAAGCTCATAAGGCCTGCCTTTCTCGTGCCGTTACACCTTGCCCATGAAAAATCAACACCCCGTCCAGAAGAATCACTCAAACAGCAGCGAATAACCACAATAGTGCTCTGCAGACAAGCGATAACGTGTCCCACAGAGATAGAGGTAACGTTTCTAAGTCATGATCAAGCGCATTGCCAACGAAATGTCACCACAGAGCCACACGAGCAATAGACGAGCCAAAGGTCCTCATTCCTAGCAGGTACGTCGGGACTGCCTTTGGCTGTCCTGCATGGAGTTCACTTTCACATGTATAAAGCATCCAGACTGCGGTATTGCATGCACGGGATGCGACTGATCCAATGAAGGCAATTGGTTAGCGTATCGGAATGCCTGCACACCAAACTATTACCTCCTAGACCACCCACGACCACGATTCCATGTCACCGACAAACCTCAAACCGTCAGGTGCATGTTGAGATAGGGAAGCTGCGCGCTTTAGGCGTTCAAAACACTCCCCAATCATCCATGTGCAACGCATGGCCTTGTTCCCATATCGGCAACAACCTAATGCACCTGCGAAGGTGCCAGCAACACTTACACCTGGCACAGGTCTAGGCACTGTACAATTGTTCTCGACACAAAATGCAAACACTGCATACCCCTTCAACACGTCAAAATAATCTTTGTGCCTAAGGAAGCCAGCATGCTGGCTTCCTCAGCCTGCAGCCCGTAGTAGTGCCACCTGAGGCGACGTCCAACCTATTCAATGTGTCGTTGAAGTGTTTGGATCATTCACACCCCAATCTTGTGCTAATTTTCACACGACACCACTCAATGCACAACCAGTGCATGGAATGCATTTTTGATAAAGCTATTAGCAAATAAACCTTAGTGCTCATCCTACACAGCCTCGTGCAAGCGACGCATCTGAGCTCCGTCCGATACACCTTGTGTTCAAACACAACTACGCCGAAATACCGCTGCCACCATGCACACACATTAAAAAGCCTCCGACAACCAGTCCCGCTGCAAAACACTTTGCGTACTTCCAGACAACGCCTCTACAGCCTTTGCACTTTGCCCGCCCCCCAGCTAGAACCAAACATTCTACGAGACCGCACAAAATAACTGCAAGCAAACATTCTTTTCATCGTGACCAGCCCACACCATTTAACACACACACACTCATCCGTAGCATCTCTTTGCTCGCAACCCATGCTGCTGTCAACAGTAACAGGCACAGCGGCAAAAATTCCGCAAACCTAACTCTATCCACTAACCGTTCCCCTGAATAGTGCACCTGCTTCGTACCTAGCGCACCTTGGCGAATAGGTCAACCACATTCGTTTCCACATGCCCAAAACAAACATCTAATACCTGCTCCACTTTGGCTCCCTCACTCTAGAGCCTTCAATAAGCTGCCCACCTAGGGCCCGCCAATGCCGACACTCGAAAGCGGAGGCTGCCGTATAGATTCAGTAGGCATCTCTTGAAAGCACAGCAGGTGTGCAGGGTTACAGTGTATTGCCTCCTGCATACACCCGCCAACCAGCTTGCAGCCTGAGCTGACGGCCCTCTAGGACAGCTATGCTGCACTGCTTCTATCCGGCGAAGCCAATAATAGCATAGCTCCACGGAAAGGCAGTTGGCTGCTTTGCTTTCAGCGAGCACACCGACCGTATTCAGACTGACCAGTATTATGCATACCAATTTCTGCTGAAGCATATTCAACTCGAATCCTAGCTTTTGCTCACGCAGCACAGACTAGCAATTTGCGAATAATGTATTCGCATGTCTCATTCACACAAACACACACGAATGCAGAATGTGGGCAGGACAGGACAAGAACCACATTCAGCTGCCCACCGCAGTGTATTAGAAGGTTCTCTGCAATAAAAATCCCGTAGGCCGCTCACAATACGAAAAGCAGTCGCATCTGATTGAACTGAGACACGGATGTACCATGCTGCCTGCCAGTAGACGTGGAAGCACACAGGGAACTTCGCACATGTTCCACCAACAGTCCCATGCTGCTGAGGTGCAGATCCTGTCAAGGCAAAAGAACAGTTGTTTACACCCTCGCTCGCCACTTTTTGCTGGTCACTTTGGAAAACATCCTGTTTGTGCTGTAGCATGTTCATTAGTCAAACGCTTGCCCGACTTCTATACTAGCACGAAACGTTGCGGGGTATTCCGAAAACACTTGGAATGCCTTCAGCTTATATACACGGCATGCGAAGTTCATCTGATCCTGCACATCAAATGCTAAAGCTGCGCTTAGGCTCAAACTCTTTCCATTTAGACGCTCCGCGCAAACAGATAAAGCGAAGAACATAGGCGACTAACTGAGGCCCAACCCACTTCCTGATATGCGGAATGGCATGATCCGCAACTCGCACACCTACCTCCCTTGCCAAATGCATTTATGGCTCAATGCAAATTTCAGTCAAACACATATGATAATTGTTCGTTGCCCCACAGCTTGGTATGCCACCAATACTTTTCAGCCTGCTACCGGGCAACCACACCAGCCCGCCCACTAGTGTACCGTTGCCCAATTGCCCAGCAAGCACTCACAACGCGGTCCTAAAGAAAAGCAAAGAGTGCCAAAGCGCACCGTATAAGGCTGTTGCAATTGGCGATTCTCCAAGGCATCGACCTAAATTGCAAAGCCGCCAAACGCTTTCTTGTAGAATGCATAGAGCCCAAGTGGCACTAGATAAGCCGGCGGCAAGAACAAGCGAGAACCACTACATTCGTAGGACGCACCACACATCAGTTCGCTATTTCCCATGAGGTGAGCTCCCTACCACTTCGTTATGCAACTAGGAATGACCGAAGGTGATCCCAACGCAACTCAGAAGGTACTCAAGCCAGTAAACAAAGGAGCTGTTGCACACGTCATCTAGATCGACCTCATAAGCACACTACTTGCGAGTATTGGCAAGCGCAGCATATCACATTTGCCCTGGAAGGCGTAGCGACATGTATGCTCAATGGCTTGAACCTGTGGCCTCGTATCATGTACTATGCAGTCCCCCAGTAAGCGAATCGCTACATTCAGCCAGGCGGCAGAAGGCTAATGTGCGCTAAGCATTTTAGCCCGCCTGACAACAGCTAGCACTTCGGCCCGGCTTGTGCCTTGGATATTGTCCACTCAAATAACGGTCCAATGAGTCAACGTACGATCTGATACACAGCCAGTACAAACCTCTTAGTAGCCATTTCCTCTAGTCTCAGGGTGGAACAGCATTCTCCAGCTTCCTCGGCGACACATTCGACGTACCTTCAGCACCAAACATCGTAAATTGCCCCCGATGGAATTAATTCCGAATGACCACTCTGACCGAACTTACAAAAATGAGAATGGCAGGATGGGCGAGGAGGACAAGCATTAGAGCCTACCTGCACACACTGTGCTAGACAGCCACATCTGACGCGGGTCTTCCACATGACAATTCCCGTACAATTGCCATAGGCCACAACTGTTGCTCAGAGCATCTGCGCTGCCCTAAACTATATAGACACTGTTAGTGGTACGATGCACACTACTCGGACAACAACATGTGCATTTTGTGCGAGCATGCTACAGACACAAATCACGTCAAGTAACAGGTATTGCTGCATCCCGCAGGCCTGCTGCCCCTAGCCTTGCGTATAGCCTTCTGTCACAAACGCACCAGGCCATCGTATGCTTCACACAAGCAAAAGCTTCCCCAATGTCATCCCCGTCTATGACTTTGCGCGCCTATAATAAGCTTTGTGCAGCGATGCGACAACTTGGCAATACAACATCCAGCCACAGCACAAATTCTGCTCAGTCCTCACAATGTCACCCTGAGCGGCTGCTGCCACAATGGTCATTCTTAAGCACGACGCTGAAACACACACCCCACGTGCTGTGCCCAGCATAGTTCTCTCAGTACGGCTGCGCCATGCGACATTGCTACCGATTACAATGCGGCACAGAAGCTAGGTTCTAGCGTCAGGGCAAGCGTGTTCGTAGCAGGGACAGGCAGTACGGAGACTAGGTGAAAAGGCTTTTGCTTTTGATATCATAGTGGCTCCTTGTCACGCAAAGTGCACCAGCTAGCACTACACCAATCCCTACCCTCACAGCCATATGGCCAGATGCCACAGTACACCCAAAGGTACATGTGGCGCCAAACACGGAAGCCTGCTTTTCAGCTTGTTGCACTCCTTTTTGCTAGCCAGATGCAAACACAAGCATCATACGCCGAACATACCTCATCATCTCCCAAACTCTGAACCCCAAGCATAACTTTGCCTCTAACAAACCGCTAGTCCGCTTGGCCCCATACTCACATTTCCGATTTAAAGACTGGTATAGATGTTATGGATGTAAGCACATGCTATTCAGCACAACGACAAGATGCAGATTTCTGCACATGAACCACACATACACTGGCTTCCAGAGGATCTACAAACTGGAAAAGACCTCTCGTTTTGTGCTTCTACTGCACAGGCAAGACGTACCAAGGAACGCAACGTTCTACTGGAATCAAGCAGAATGCACTGACGGCTGCTCGTCGAAACCGAAACTTGTAAACACAAATCCAAGGCACCAGTGGTGCCACAAAACACCAGGTACACACTGGCTGCTGCTGCTTATCCACACCCAAACCGCATATTCCTCGCATAGCCTACTTGCTGGACCACGCCAACGCAGCCGCCCATTGCAACGCCGCGACATAATCGCATAGGTCGTACTAAATACAACGGCGAAATATGAAAGAACTACAGCCACTCCACAGTGCTGATGTTCTGCTGCCCACAGGGCTAAAGTACATGGCTATCTTTGTACATGTGGGTTGCGTTTGCATTCTACAATGCTACTACCTTACGATTCACTTTATGTAGGCGCTGCCATAAAGTCAGCATTTGGCGGGATGCCCAGAGCACCTCCAGGTGTGTGGCGATGGCAACGAATTCTCTGATCATGACAAATGGTTAGATTTGCACACATTTGACCCACGCCCCACTTGCCACTACCGACGCCATTCCAGATAACGTCCCTCGCTCTGTGGACCCGACTTGCCTTCTAGTCCGAAGTAAACCATGCCGTTGCTAACCACCCTGTAGTAGCGCGCCTTCATGAGTCTGTGCACATTTGTTGCCTGTGTACAGATGCCCGTGGTGTCTGCGTGTCTCATGCAGGTTCAGCTTGCCCATAAAAAATATTCAGTGCAAACGTATATGTCAAGCAGCAGCAGATAATCAAAACCATACTCCACATCCAATCGCTAACGTCCTCAACAGACGGGGTACGGTCTTAGCTCCTTAGAAAAGGCATTTTCAACTAAATACCACCAGACACCCCGAGAACAACAGACGAGCCAAAAGGTCCTTGTTTCTTGCGAGCACTTCAAGACTACCTTTACATGCTCTAAATGCAATCTCACTTTCACAGGTGTCAGGAGGGTAAACTTTAAATTGTATCTAAGAAGTGCGAGCGATAAAGAAAGGCAATTGCCCAAT
The DNA here is from genome assembly GCF_002999335.1 of Cyclospora cayetanensis. Taxonomy (NCBI): domain Eukaryota; phylum Apicomplexa; class Conoidasida; order Eucoccidiorida; family Eimeriidae; genus Cyclospora; species Cyclospora cayetanensis. The sequence goes on along the minus strand of NW_020312075.1, from coordinate 50,787 downwards.
TATTCGTTATAGTTGCACAGCAAACTGTTATCTTCTAACCAGCACACAACCACGATTCCATGCCACAAACTAACCCAAAAGCAGCTTGTAGCTGCTGAGAAATGGAAGCTGCGCGCTGCCAATTTTTAAAAAGCTAACCACCCATTCATGCTTCACGCATTGCCTTGTCCCCATGTTGGCAGCAACCTGCAGCGCCTGCCAGAGTGCCAGCCAGTTTTACACCTGGTACAGGTGTAGGCACTCTGGAAAAATCCTCGGCAGAAAGTTCAAATACTCAATACGCCAACTACACGTCGAAATAAGGTTATGCTTCAGGAATCCAGCGGGCGGGATGAAGTGCCTACTGTCGGCAAAAGCGCCACCTGAGAATACCATCAACCTATTTAATGCGTAGTGGACGTCATTCGGTCAGTGCATACCCCGATCCCGTACCAACTTTCAGGCGACAGACCAAAATGCATTACTAGTCCATGGTATGGCTTTCCGTGCAAGTGATTAGCAAATGGATATGTTAAACCTTTTGATTAACTTTGTTAGAGGAGCTGCCATGCGTTCAGCATCTGCCACCATAGCTCCGCCACTCCCGCGCTTCTAGAGCCCCCGACTTAATTTCAAATAATGAACATTGCCTCATGATCCATACGCTCGTTCCATACACAAATGACGGCAACCGGAGCCTTTGCCCAGGCCGTCCCTTACTCTCTGGATTCGAAAGACAGCTAGGCCGAACCACTCCACACGGTTCCTAACTCCCCTGCAGGAGCAGGTCCGCATGCCTCTGCGCGCCTTCCCTCCCTCAGAACAATTTCCTATGGTACCTGCTTTTGCGGTGAACTAACAGCTCTCCCAAGAGCACTGGAAGACGCTTGGAAAACCGGGCACTCAGTAAGAGCCAGAAATTTACAAATGTATTCGACAAGAACACCCTAATGCTTTCCGTGAAGGCGAGTATCGCGTGAGCTCGCGACCTACCTCCTGGCAACCACTAGGAATCGGTATGCGCGACATACTAGCCAAAGGCCTTCACTTCTTGCAGGCGCTTTAAACGCGCTCATTCTGTGGGTATTCTGCAGCAAAGCCCTCCCTAATCAGTGTATGGCAGCTGAGCTGCGGACCTGCGTGCACGGAGTGCAAGAAAACTAAGGATGACAATTGTCCATCAAATCGCCATTCTTAAACATCTATATTGCGACGGAACAAGAACAACTACTCTAGAAGCAACGCATGCTATGAATTTTATTCAACGCATTCGCAGATACACACTATGATTCACTTAACACAGCCCCTTTCAAACCAACCCCTGATGGCCGTCGTCTCTGCCTACGCCAAAGCACCAATGGCAGCTTGAATGAGCCTGCCAGACCCTCTGACTGCTGCTGCAGATGCACCGCACTCTTAATAGTCTTAAATCCACTGCAGCCTAAACACTTTCGCACTCTACAACTAGAGCCGAACATTCAACTAGGCAGCACATCAAGCCATCCTTTTCATAGTTACTGGCTTACCCAATCCACCGACAACTAAGTGCCTGCAATCCTCGCATGCTCAGTGATGATGCCTCTGCGTAATGTCACAGACAAGAACGTAAAAACTGATAAACACTAACGTTTCCCACAAACGTTACCCCACGTACGGTGCCGCCTTATTATCTAGCGCTCCTGGGCGAACAACGATTCCAAACACCTGCTCCTCCATTCAGGACACAGGCATTATACCCCTGCTTTCTCTATGAAATTTACACTAGCATTCCACACCTCATTCCCCTTCTACCAACATGCAAATTCGCCATTCACTGGCGTACGCAAGCGCCCACGCAGGCATGCCCTGTATCCAATCTTCGCACGAGGCAAGCACGCACACGCACTCTAATACTAAATGAGCATCCCTTGCCTGCCAATGCTCAAACATCACCCACAGCCACGCTTGACCACAATCTACCCAAACCGCGACCAAACATCAAGAGACATGCGCACATATGATGGAGACACTACTCGCATCGGCGGCAGCGCGCGCAAACATTCGCCAAAAGGAAAGGACACTTTCTGCATAACAAACAACATACCACATGCCAACACCCAACAAGCGTGCAAACATGTTCACAGAACAAACCAATACGAGCTAGCCACCCCCGCCTCCAACTGCATTCGCCAACCCCAATGCCGCTCCACCTTCGCTGAAAAGCACCGATTCTGAAAACTTCGAAACACAAGCGCACAAAACAACATGCTCCACAAACTCTCACTGACATCATCTGGATGCACACGGGCCCACACATTTAACACCAATATCAAACCTTCATGCTACGGTTGCACCACCATTCCACACATCATCCACATTCTTCGAAGACGCCACTTCTCCATGCACTCCTCTACACAAAACACTATACAAACGTTCCCTGCATCCAATCATAGCAAGCACCAAACACTCTTACGCGCTGTACTACTAAAATGAGCGCTTCATCTGACCCACAGCACAAGCACTTTCCCATAAAAAGGCACGACCGTAATCTCTTTAGACAATACTCAAGCACCAACAAGCAGGCTGTCTCGTATACTGTGAACATAGACTCCCCACAGCTGTATGCTCCATCACATACCCAGATGACACGCCACATGCAGTACTGAAAACCAAGACGCCAAACCCTAAAACCCCCACGCACACAACTGGTTTCATAAAATTACCCAATACAACGTAGCCAGCTCTCTGCCGAAGTGCACCCGCCAACCCCAATGGCGCTCCACCTTCGAAGCACAGCACTATCTCCGGCAACTCAAAAAGGCAAAAGCAGCTTAGCAGCATGCCCTCTAAACGCTCACTCGCTTTTGTTGCAAGTGCACGAGCTCCGACCTACTAGCAGAGATCCCAGCCCTTCACCCTATATTGCCACTACCACTGCACACCTCATCACCTTTCTTCCAATATGTAGCTTTGTCGTTGGGTCCCCTACACTAACGCGCTCTCAAACATGCCTCGCGTCCAGCCCTAGTAGGCAATACGCAATACTACATATTGAACTACTGACTCAATGCCTGAGGACCACATACTGAATCAAGCACCGGCCAATGCCCAAGCTAATCCCCGCACCACAGCATCACTGCCGTGTACTCATGATATGCACATGCATAAAGAACGATCCAATCAAACAGCCCGCGAACGCCCAGTGCCGACAGATGTGGACTCGAGCACATGTCCACAAGGCAATACACATACTGCTTGGTCTGGGATATTCCCTGACCGTTCAAACAACGGTTTCCATGCACAAAAGGCTGTACAATCTATCCAGCGCTGCTTCCAGCTGCAGCCGTCACCCCCACTGCCTCTGCACCTTCAAAGGCTGGCACTATGGATGGTGATTTACATGCACGTCTGTTGTGGTATGTGTGCGCTCTGAACGCTTAACGGCCACCGCTGGATATATTCCAGCGTCCTCCAATCAACCACACTGAATCTTAGCTGCAGCAAACACATACTACACCGCGTTGCGCGGAAGGAAACCGCATCAGCGACTACCGCATGTCTTCATCTAAGAACTCAACCGGGTGTGACAACAAATCCAACAAGCAGCTGGACGACCAACGGCACACGTAGCTTCTCAATACTTATACATCCATGCCGGTTAACCAAGTGTTTCCAGGCCGAATGCGTGCCATAGTGCAATGGACCGTCTGTCGCCCCCATGCGACACAATGCCCAACGAACTTTCAAGTACTCACTCACGTTTACTCAACAAACACCGTACCAAGAACATCAACAGCCAAGGAGTCTGCCAAGCAAGGCGCCCAGACATTTTTGCTTTCCAAGACAGCGCATGACATCGTAGGCCAGATAATGTGTATGAACGTCGGGCCTGTGATCAGTTGCGGCAAAGCGCAGATTCCGCCGAACTACTCAGTTCCGCGTGTTGCTTGCTCCTATCATTTTTTTGTATTTTTTGATAGCATGACAGTTCTCTGCTAGCCAATTCGGTGCATTACAGCATTGTTGGAGGAATTGCAGCAAAACGTTTAGGGCTTGTCCTTCACCACAAGCTGTCCGAATCTGCACGCACACCAGTACTGCCAGTGCCGCATCCACGAGCTAGATGTCGTCAGAAAACCACTTTGGCACCTCTAAGTCCATTCCCCAACATTGTAAAACAATTGGACCCACACGCATTGCAGACCTGCCGTTAATGCAAATTCAGGGTGATCGCGACACAGTTAACAATGCTTGTCATTATCTAGTGTACCCCTGTACAAGGCCCCCAATTAGAGGCAATAAGCTGGCCTTCCAGGTGCCCCTAAAAAGGCAGAGAGTCAGATGAATGAGCACCGTGGACGCAGTACAGTTTGAACAATGCTTGCCAATTCTATGGATGGTTAGCATGCACAGGACTTGCCTCTTTTGCGGATCCATTGTGCTTTGCAACGTCGTGTTGCAGACGGTGAAACAATTACACAGTTGCTTATCCTTTGACTCTGTCACACTTGGATCACAAGCTCACCCCCAGCACATGGCGAGATTCGCTATTTCCGTGGTGTCAAGCCGCTCACGTATGAATGGATTGCAGTCGATACCTAATTGTACCTAACGCAAAGCCGTGCCTTAGTTGAATTCCAAAAGACTTTCGCGTTCATCAATTATGCTGCCTGTCTGCTCTCTGCGAGACTGCTACCATCATACCAGCACACCATATCGACCACTGGTACCCACTTCTTCAGAAAGGTCATCTTCATGTACAGACTTGCCGAAGACGCCGAATCCTATGCCTTGAGACCTTCGCAAGAGCAGCAAGGTAGCCAGACAAACTCCAAGAGCTGCTGCCAACGCCAGGGAGAGTTTTTTCTTCCCCCCGAAGCCATCTTTATCCTTCTGACTAGATTGTATTTGGGTGCTTGCAACTGCTTGATTACTTATCAGATCTGCACCATCAGCCTCGACAGAGCTGACACCCACATCTTTATTCGCAAAAATCTCATTGTGTTCTTCAACAGCCGCACTCACCAACGCGGCAAAAACAAACGGAACCAAGCACAGGGAAATCATCGTAGCCCTGTGGGGGCACGGCACTAGCTTTGAACCCTGCTTCATTTTCACTCAAAATCGAAAACGTCTCCAAAAATGAATAAAAACGGATTACGCAATTGCATACTGTGAACGCGGCTTCTTTTCCATAGTCAGCACGTGGTGAGAGCTGTCTCTGCGAACTAGGTGCACCAGTGCGTCGGCAAATACGGGCTGATGCGGGCTGGCAAGTGTCCACAATTTGACTTTTCCTATTTCTCCACAAAAATTATAGAGTTTCGACCTTTCAGAATGATACACTCCGGGTGAGTTATTTGGTTCACAGCGGGCACCTCGGGTGTCTGCATCGTTTTCTCTCTCCTCCGGTTTGACCCCCGTGCAGGGGCGTGAAGCGATAGTAAATTCTCCAGGGATCACAGGGTTATTTACATTTTCTAAAAGCACATACTTTAAAGAGCTGCATTTTTGAGGGAATTTTCGTGCTGTCTCAGAACGTGTTGCATATGTGGGGTGCCGTAGTTTCCTCTTCTTTGACCTCGTCCGGTGTAGCGCGTACCGCAATCGATTTTAATGGCGACCCTTAGCTCATATGTTCTAATGCTGTTTCGTGGCTATCTTTCACCATTAGCTATTCGACATTTTGTTGGGCTTTTTTAAGGCTCTAGGGTACTGAGAGAAAATTCGTAATCTGTGGGTATTGATCTATGCATGGATGCCCGCATTATTTGCATACTGATGCGCAGCACCTAATGGGCTTCTCCGCACTCAGTCATACGTGAAAGGATAAATGACCAAGGAGAGGCACAAATTTCTAGCAGCAAGGCAGCCTTGCATTCAGAGGCCTAAGTACTGTGGACCCATTTTACAGAAAATGCCGGTAGAAACAACAAACATTTGTTGATGCTTCAGCGAATGCCCCAGGGTATATGGCGACGTTTAGACTCCTTGCATGAACTTAGAAACGACTCTATGGGGCTCTCATAGTTCCAGGGAAGTTAAGAGCTCCATCCCGATTCTCCAGCAAGTGACGCAGTAATCCACCTTGTTTTTGAGGCTTACTGCATATCGATTGAGGACGTATGCAGCGCTGCAAGGCTTGCATGACTGTTCAAAAACACGCGCGTTGTTTGATTTAGTTTTTATGTTTACTTGGGAGAGCAGCAGCGATGAAAGAAGTACTTTTTCTTCGTAGTTATTCCAGAACCCTGAATAGTGTGGCTCATCGGTGTTTGCCCTCCTTTCCACCTTTACTGAGCAATACGTTTTCGCTGCGAAGTAAGCTTGCAACACCGATTGTACCGTTACTATGATGGCATTGCTATGGGTTTGGCGACAATAGCAAAACTTTTGTTCAGCCCTGCACCTAAGTCAGTTGATCCGGCCAGCATACATAGGGCTGTGCTTCTAGCTGCATGTTTACGGCTGAATTCCCTTTGGGGATGAAAGGATTGTGCACACTGCATCTGGGCATTAGGCCGTCCGCTCGAAGATTGTGGAAAGTCAGGAATGCTGAGAGAGGTCGAACTGGCAGTACTCATTAGTTATATTCCGTCGTAACCGTGGTGGCTCCATGAGATTGTTCTATTACATCTTCTGGAGAGTAGTACCCAAGTGTAAGCCAGCTCGGATGTAATAAAAAACACAATATGACTGTGATTACTGTGTGCGGGAACAATGTCACATAGGAAGTGGCTCGGCACACCGTTGTGCGGCAATTATAGCTTACCAAAGGAATCGACAGCTAGTCTTCCCATAGCTGTCCCAGTAAGTGCAGCAAAGGCGCAGGGAGGTACTATGGGTATCCGCACGCTGCTGCGTGATCTGGACTCCAATCGAACAGATGTATCTGTATATCAGGAGCATAAGTTAGTTTCGTGACTATCTATTCTGAGGGGTAACTCTCTGTAGAAACACTTGGTGAAGCATATCTTACCATTGTCTTTACAGCCTGCGGTCTCTTTGCTATTGGAGCTTCGAAAAATGATCGTGCCGACAACAGCTGTACAATTATCTGAGTAAAACTGTATGCATTTGAACGAGTGCAAAATGCCACTGGAAATATAGGGGCTAATCACCCTGGCGTGAAAAGTTGCTGTGCAAATTCGCCTTCATTACGTAGGCACAGAAAGCCTTGGTCAGTTGAAGCTATTTATTGCAGAAACGAATAGATTGTTTTCAAGGAAAATTATAGACCACAGAGCTGTGCATTATGTGCGATATCGTTGCAGCGGCATGCACACCAGTATTTTGCTGGCCAAGCTTGTACGCGTAGTAATCGACATTGCTAAGACCAGTCTATGATGTCTCTGCGTCGAATAGATTGCCAGTAAATTGACCCATCATCCTGATTCTGCAGTGTCTTTCGAGACCGAAGGGCGTGCTACACGTTTCACGTTGTACGGTGTACTAGCCAGCCATCTCTGTACGGCGGCGGGACGCACGGATTCGCAAGGCTGTGGAACCTAAGCTCAGCTTCGATTTTCACGTAGACCTTATTAACGTAATCCATGTATCCGCTGCTGGCCTCGTGCTAAATGGCATAATCTTAGGCATGCTCAGGGTGACCTAATATATAGCAAGCATGCGGCCATGACTGTGCGCTGCGGAGGCTATTTCTCAGGAAATACAACCAAGAAGCAGCTCCAGGGCTCTTCAGCAACACACATTTTGTTAGTGATCAGTAGGGGTGACATACCTCCCTCAACAAAAGTAGAGAGAGTCTTGATGCAGATGGCTCAGCAGTGCAGGACACGAAGATAAATCTGAACAAGCACCCTCGCTAAGTGTATATCTGCCACTAAATTCTTACCAGGAGATTATATTAAGCGTGTAGCTACGGAACAATCGGAATGGTGAATTTCAAGGAGTCCGCGAGTGTCATAAGAAGTGACGAGCTGCCAGCAGGCTGGCCAGCGGATGTCTAGTGCACCACGTAGAGCTGATGCACGGGTCGGCCACAAACTACGTTCCGCAGCATCGGAAGTCCCCACAGCAGAGCATTGACGGTAGGTGAAAGATCTGTCTGAGAGACGTAGAACGCAGGTGGTGGCCAGCGCGTTGCGGTATAACCTGGTGTTGGTGCCCTACGGAAAGGTAAGTGCCGCATGCGCACTAAGTGTAAGACCCTAACCAAGACTGTTGTGAAGCAGAAACTACCGATGCCTCATTATTATCATTATTATTAGTGGAACTACTTGACACACTACACAGATTAGCAGTCTACTCCACATCTGACTACAAAAAAGCTTCCTTACAAATCTTCCTTACTAGTTAAGGACATGACAGCATTTCACAACAGCACTAACAAATTCGAGTGTACCTGTAGGCCGTTTGGACTTGCTAGTGCCTGAGCTGAAGTGTAACTATAATTCATTCTGGACTTTTATGAGCATTCAAGAAGAGGTGGATGGATTTCTGAGGGAGACATGTCTTCCTGTTCAGCCTGGTTGTTCAACAGCACCTTCAGTAACTACGGTGTGCAATTGAGCTGTTGCAGGACAACAGTGTCAGTGTCCTGTGAAGGCGTGAAAATTTTTTTTGCGTGACAAAATTGCGTTTGGGGAATTCATGTGTCTGCTGCATGAATTGAGCTAAATCAAACAAAATTTAAAGCATCCGTGCCAGGACCTTTATCTTTCCACCCCCACAGAAACGGTGGGACGCTGTGTGGGATTACACCTTGGTACCGACATTCAGTGCAGGAGATCCTTGGAGTGCTGCTCCTCCCTGTGATCTACTTCAGAAAACGCAGTATATGGCCTGGAGAGAGGACACTCATCTTGCACAGTGACGCAGGCTGCCTTGCAACTCCTCCGGTAAGTCCACTGCCCGAGTATGCCAGGAATTTGCTGTTATTGATCGATGCTAGCGACGTAGCCGTAGTTTGTATTCTCTGCCAACGGGTAAGGTGAGACGACTCATGTTTTTTATCGAAATTGCGTGAAGATTACGTTTTCGATACCGCTACCCCGCTGCTATTTCCGGACTCCGAAATGGCGAAAGGGTGAATCATCACACCTATGTGAATGGCCTGCAGTGATGCAAAACAAAGAGAGCTCCTTGTCACTTGTACATCGTGCTTGGCTGAGTCTTCGGTGTCACTTCGCGCAGCACCACAGAAAAATGGTCTTTAAGCCCAAGCTGTGATTCAAGATACAGTGAAAATGCTTTTGCCATCTTTCTGGTGGCCTGGGATTCGTCGCATGGCAAAGGAGTACGCACTCTCATGCACAGATTCTCAGCAGCTGGAGCCGCGCGATTCCCCTAAACCCCGCCCCGCCTTGTGCAGGGCTGTCCAGCTCCTGACAGCATTTAATTGGTCAGAGCACGAATGGCTCCGGTGAACTGCAGGACATCAAGTATCTGCATACCAATTTCATTCTTGTTACTATGCCTAGCAAACACGCTCATTTTAACCCTTGCTACGGGTCGATCACGGCCCAAGACATCGCTCTGTTATTCTGAGCTTCCCTCCGGAAGTGGTACGGATTCTTTGGGAGTATCGTCACTGATTGGGATCTGAGATCCTCGGTCACTCTGGATTCCCTTTATGATCCGCTTTCACGGTGACCAGAATATCATTACCGGAAGCACCCTGCGGGATGCGGGCAGACTAAGCCCACCAAACACACTCTTCTCCTGTATCCGGGAGTCCATGCTCACAAAAATTCAATTCTTGATGAAGCTGTCTTCCTGTCATTACTGTACAGCAAAAAATTCGCCTATTGGTTGCTCTGCAGCATCCCTTTCCTACCGTGAGGAACACTTTTCTTATACGGGCCTCAGCCTGATTGCCTTGCATAAGCAACCACCCTTAACGCTGATGGATGAAGTCAACAGGTGGCTTATGCATCCAAACGTTTGCACCCAGCTCAAAAAATACAAAAACAGAACTGTGCTAAAAGCGTTTCGGCTGTGCGCTCCGATCCAAAGGATTTGATGCTGGTAGATCGGCAAGCTTTACGAGGTACACCACAAGGCGGTCAGAGGAAGAAGCTTGCAGCCCGGTGAGTAGGACCATTTGCCAGTGTCTCGCGAATCGGTGGCCATTCTTTATCAAGTGTTCTAAAAGTTGAAGGTGCCACAGAACGATCAATGTTGGTCTCTTCAAGAAGTGTCGAAAATCCTTGAATTGCTCGCTGTCTTTGCTTCGCTGGCAGTAGCCTCTGAGGAGGCAGAAGATACTCAGGTAGCCATGGACACGCTCGGTTTCAGCTAATTGCCAAGATTACATTTGACTGGAAGGTCGTGTGAACTACGGCGGGAAATGCTGACCTCAGTGGTCGAACGAGGAGCGAATTCTGGTAATGTTGCCTGCATGAGACTCTGCAGCTCTGCTTGGTTCACAACGGTGCTCTCCATGAACAGCATTTCTCGCATTCTTTTGTAATTGCCGTTCTTCGGAGCATGAAAGATTCTTGAAAATGCCCACATCTTCGATAGGTATCAATTGAAAAGCTTCTGGTAATTATGTTGATACTACGCTCAGGGTTACGCCTAAGCACTATTTGGTATGTGGTCCCTATATACGTTTATATGCCTCGTTAAGCTTTGGATTCGACTGTGCTGCGTGCAGAAATGCATCACCATCTAGGCAGTGCGACGGAAGACCCCGCGGCACCGCTCAACTAGTGTATGCGTCGTTAACCTTCTATATTTTCCTTGTGTCCTGTTTTTGCTTAGCAGGAGGCGCACACTTCAGCGCTCCAAAGGCAGCGAGCCACCGAACCGCTACGATTATGTTGGTTTGGTCTGTCCCATTGTGTGCCTTTTCCTTGTTCACTTTCTCGATAGCGTTCGAAAGGCGCATTTACTTACTTTTTCCCTCTACGCTGCCTTCGCTGGCCTACATGTGAAGGAACAACAGGACGGGAACACTTTCACTGTCATGAACCCAATCCGACCCGCGCACAGATGCCAAAATGTAGGTATGGTCTATGAAATTGAGAAGAAGTAAGGGTGTACGTTACACGTACACACTTACTGCTACGGGGTTAGTAAGCGACTGACTATGTAGTACACCAGTAAATCTTAGTTTTTGTATAGTACTTTTACCTCGCTACAAGAAGACGCAGTTTCGCATGAACGTGCGCTAAATGTCATACGCAATCAGCCGTGAATGCTGGGAGAGCGCAGAGCGGTGCAGCAACGCGCAGCGTAGTGTGCCTCTTTTATGCGAGGGACCCAGAGGGGCGTGTACAGGAAGTGTGGGAGTTCTTTCGAAAATTGCTCAATAACCTTTTATCCTGTGTGTATTGAGCCTGAACTCAAGCTTCTACGATTGGGGGCTTTAGGTGAAGCACTACAACTACACAGGCCTCTGATAAGGACTTATCCCCAAATCGAGTTTATGGGGCTGCTTCAAGCCGCATGTAAACCATATAATACACACGCATATTCAGAATGGTAAGGCTGATCTGACCCATGCCCCCAACACTAATGAGTCCCGGTGATGTGCCTGTGAAGGAGGAAAAGGAGATCTTTTGATATGGAAGCTACTCCTGTCTTACGCGAACGAGAATATTTGCATGTTCTGTTAAATATAGCATGCGCCATAGATTCAAAGATAATTCGAGGGCCCGTGTACTTGTTTCTGACACTCATGTTCCATTCAAGCGACTACACACATCGTAACCAGCAGCCCCACCATAGCTATGACATTGGTCTCAGGAATTCCTGTGATTCAAAAAGCACCTTTCGTTCACATTGATTTGAGAAACTTCCAGGGGCCTGTTGCGTTGATGAGTCTCAGTCTAGGCAAAGCTTACGAAGGAGATTCCTGCAAGCCATAACCAATTGCTGCAGTGGTACTGCGTGTCGCCCGTGTACAGCCTTGGGCCCCGGGGCCCAACTGTTGCCCCCTTTTGTGATCTAAAGATGCGTTTTCTCGAGAGTATTATTTTCTGAGCCTATCTCAGTGGTTGCTTTCCTGCTAACAGCAGTGTTCGAAACATGCAGGGCTCCAGCACCACTTTGTTCCTATAGACTGGCAACCAGCCAGTCATGTTTCATTGTTGATACTTCTGGTTCATTTGCCTTCCAGTTTTCAGTTTAATGCTCTGCATTTCGTACTGGCATACAATTCTTGGTTGAGTTTTTCCTTGTAAGGTTTTCCCCGCGCTTACCTCACTGCAGTTTACTCCTGTGTCGTGCGTGGTCAGAGGCTTCTCACGGCAAAAAGTAGCTTGGTTCCTTAGACTACGTGGAAGCTCCTTGGTTGAAATGAATCAATATTAGCATTCATATGGCAAAAAGATTCACTCATATGGTTCCTCAACACGCAATGCAGTAGAAGGTGGTTCTCAAAAACATGCTGCCTTGAAACTGTCTCACCTCTTCATTCCTTTGCCCGAAACAATAACGAAGATGGGGGCCGGTATTTCCCGGACAAAAAACAAGTCGGAGAAGAATCAGCAGGGCCGGTTATTGCCATCTCCAGCTGTACAGACCCCGCAGGTTTCCCCCTTACAGCACCCCGTTCCTTCCCCACTTTCAAGCATCCCAGAACGGTGTGTTACACTGTACCACCGTCATCTCAGTGAAAAAGAAAAAGATGTTAGTACAGGCCGGCTACGTACACTTCGGGCTCCCGGAGATCCGGCTGGCAGGCACGAAAGAGGCGGTCTTCCCCGACCGCACACACAGAGCGCCTCGAATAGCATGGAGTATGAAGTAAAAGATGTCGAGAGCCCAGTGGAGCAAGCCGAATCTCACCCCAAGGAAACCTGCTTCAGCATCAACAGATCTAACTTTATTCTTGAGAATACCGGCAAAATACAAAGCCTCTATGACATCGATCCAACAACTCTCGGTTCAGGAACATACGGCAGTGTCTCACGGGCAGTCCGCAGATCCACTGGAATGCAAAGAGCCGTCAAAACGATAAGCAAATCGCAGGTCAAAAGCATCGAGAGATTTAGAAGGGAAATAGATATCATGAAAAGCCTAGTGAGCAATACACAAATTCAACAGCCCCTGCATGAATTCATGTACAAGGGTACTATCGCGTATGCGCAAGGGTACATGTTTACTTTCAACTTTACGTGCCTGTACGTGCTTTCTCTGTCCAATTGTCATATATATTCCTGCGATGTATGGAATTGCAAAATGCAATTAGAAATTACTGTGGATGCTGTGTGCAAAAATATCGTGCTATTTGTGTAGTATATTTTTATGCATGGGTCATGCATCTATATACAGTGGGTTTATTGTTCTGATGCGTCAAGAAGATGGAACGTTGTAGAAGGTGCGCACAACAATGTACGCAATGGGTCTGCTGTCCTTGTGCCGACATGTTTGCTCAGGACCATCCGAATGTCGTAAAGTTATTTGAGACCTTTGAAGATCACAGAAACATATACCTCGTCATGGAGTGGGAATTGACCTTTTACTGATGCTGTGTATCTATTTTTATAGAATTGAGCTCACCTCTGTCGAGTTGAGATATGTGCTGACGTTCTGTGCCACGGCCTGGAATGTTCGGCGCAGACTTATTTGCATGCATTCTAATGCTGATTTCATATAAACGTAGGGACTCTAAATATATGCATGCGTATCATCGAGATTTCATGCATGTGACTCCTTTTGTTGACGAAGGTGTATGCTCTGAATAAATTTAGGCTGTGAGCCGGAGGTTTTTCTACCTAGAGAACAATGCGATGCACGTTGAACCTTTGGCCGTGTTTGAACCGTAGATCCTATCATTCAAGGTCACGTACGTGCCCGTACTGTGATTTGTCCTTTGAATACGCAGGTTGTGTGAGGGTGGCGAGTTGTTTGATCGAATCATAGCGGAAGGCCACTTTACGGAGAAGCGCGCGGCGTTGCTCATGCGACAGGTCTTTTCTGCTGTTAATTATTTGCATTCAAACCACATAATGCACAGGTAGGGGTGATTCATGCTACTTAAATCGTGATTTTGTAGACGTTTGTTGCTGAGGCAATGCAGAAGAGATGCAGCGGGCAAGTTGCATTTCTTCCACAGCAAAGACATATTTTTGCTGGCTTACTATCTTCTTCCATGAGAAGCTCTTCATCGCAGGACACATTGTACAACATATAATCTTTCTAGAGACAACACATACGGTGATGCGTGCATTAATCTTGATGTTCTAGGCTAGGAAATGTGTGCGCGCCTTGGGCTTTGTACAAAGCAGATTACCTGCGCTGCAGTTATTTTTTTTAATTGATGTCGTTTAGCCTATTTCCATTATTGCTGTCTATGTACTGCAACTGATCTATGTACTTATTGGTAGCATTGTGCTTCTTCCCATTTATTTCTGGATGAATCATGTAACCTTTGAATGACTTGATCCTTTTGTCAGGGATTTGAAGCCTGAAAATTTCCTCTTCTTGAGCTCTGCCAGGGATAGTCCCTTAAAAATCATCGACTTTGGGCTTTCATGTCGATTTAAGCCCGGCGAGTTTGTCTCGACAAAGGCTGGAACGGTAGGCATTCAGCTGGTTGTGCTTCTACCCTCACAACATACTTACTCTATGCAGTTACTCGATCATATCACAGAAAGCGTAATGTTTAGATTGACTGTATCCTTAACCCGCCCATCAGTGTGTCCGAATATCTGTTCATAATTAACGTGTAAATGCGTCTGTTGAGACACTGAATCACCAGGACGTTCATTATTGTGTCTACGGCTTATAAGGCCTTCGACCACATTCCACTACGAGTAGTAGCCGTTCTCAAGGCTTGCAAGCTGTTCGGTACATGCCCTATGTGCCATCGATAGATGCCTTGCTAATCTTCCCTTTTATTTTTGCAGCTGCATCGTGTTTCTGCTTCAGCCATATTACGTGGCCCCCCAGGTTTTGGAAGGCCGATACGACTTTCGCTGCGATGCGTGGAGCTTGGGCGTTATATTGTACATTTTACTTTGCGGATTCCCGCCATTTTATGGAGATACGGACGCAGAGGTTTTAGCACAAGTGAAAGCAGGCTCATATTCATTTGCTGGGCCAGAGTGGAGACGTGTCTCTGACGAGGGAAAGGATCTTATTCGAAAACTTCTCAAGATAAACCCGGATGTGAGGTTTTCTGATTTACTGCCGACGACGTATTTTCAGAAGGATACGCATGCACTGGAGAGCTCTGGGCAACGTCCCTAGGCACTTTTCGTCCGACATGCTTGACTAAATTGTTAGCCGGTCTGGCTGATAGGCAAAAGGATCCCGTGTGTATACGGTCACTTACGGCTCTGTATTTCGAACTCTTCAGTGCTGAAAGGGGTGTCTTCAAAAGTCAACAGCACAGCAATTTGGCATTGTAATAATCATTCGTAGAGTGGTTAAGGTATCTTGCTGTCGAATGAAACCTGCCGCGAAATGATCCAAATCCGTGATACATAGTGTTCGCTTTCTACTGATTCTCAGGAGCGTCTGCAGGTGGACGATGCCTTGCATCACCCTTGGATCATGAGCCTTGCTCAGAGCAGTCAAAACGTGCCACTACCTGTTACGCTTATGGCAAACCTCAAGGCAAGTACCATCAGTGATCGGCTGTATGGGCCTTGGTAATCTGGGCCACTTGCGGAAATTCCCCATGTGTGTTTGGCCACTTTCATTTGGATTTATTGTATCTTAATGAGGTGCTGTTGCAATAGTGCTTCTGTGCTTGGGCGTAAACTGCTTGGGGAGACCCTAAAAGTGGTCATCAAAGCTCAGCGGCATGAGCTGGTCATATGGTTCGATGGTGTGCGATTCTTTCATGTTCACATATGCCTTTCTGCAGGGCTTTCGAGCGCAAAATCGTTTAAAGAAGGCCGCCCTAACCGTAATAGCGCAACACATGACTGACTCGGATATCGATCATCTTCGTAAAATATTCATTTCCCTCGATGTGGACAACTCGGGGACACTCTCAGTGCAGGTATTTAAGGCATCAGGCCGGCACCTGTTGCAAATGCATCAATGATAAATCAACTAGCTCGCGTCATTTTTCATTGAGGAATTTTAGGATGCATTCCTCTTTCGTTGGCTCCATCTGGTGTGTTATCTTCTGGAAGTGAGAACCTACTGGTATTATGCCAAAAATGTGTGTATTGTGTACTTCGACATAATGTCTCGGCATTTTTCTGCTTTGCACGGGCTTGCGTTTGCCTGTAGGAAGTTGCCGAAGGGCTAAAACGTTTGGGGTGGACAGAAATTCCTCCCGACCTTCAGGCCATCATGGAAGAGGTCGACTCAGACAAATCTGGCCACATTGACTACACTGGCAAGGCTCGCACTGTTTTAGCCTGATCTCCATTAGGCACAAACTCACATGTGCACAGCATGCAGCAGATGCAATGTAGATTGCTCAAGACCAGTGGCCCTTAAAAGTGGCTACGGAGCTTAGAACTAAATGAATTGATATGTGACCGCATTTTTCGATTCATAAGTACTAGGTAGAATGTCGCGTTTCCCCCGATTTCAGGTGTGATGTCGCCGTTGCACTAAAGTGCACATTGTTCTCCGCGTTTACCTTAAAGTTTATGTCAGTCGTGTGGTAACCATTTGGGGGAAGGTATGTGTACTGTTTACAGAATTCATTGCTGCAACTATGGATAGGAAGTTGTATATGAAAGAGGACGTGTGCTGGGCGGCTTTCCGCGTGTTCGATTTGGTGAGTGTAAAGTTCCAGGAATGTGAAGAACAGTCAGTAGTAGAGTGCAGTTTACCTATCCTCTCGCGTCCGTATCACCCGCGTGTTGTAGGCCTCAGAGCAACCAGATTGCTTGTTTTCATATGCGCGCCTCGTGTGACCGTCTTCTTCAGTAGAGCCACCACGCCTCCTGCCATTTATTTTCATTGTTACCCTTTTCACTTTCCGTTTTGAGATACAAGCAACCAAAAGTGGAACATATGCCGCATTGTGTGTAATATACACCTACACAGCAGCTGGAAGTCCATCTGGTCCAAAACAACGCTTGGTATATCGTTTCACCCGTTACACCTTTGTGTATACGTGGCTTTCATGAAATGATGTTCTTACAGAATCTTTTGGAGCATGAACGGTAGTCTGCTGTTGTGTGGTATTCGCAGGACGGCAATGGCAAAATATCTCAAGATGAGCTGCGCCAGGTCCTCGGGATGCCGAACGTACAGGGGGCCGTTGGCACGGAGACTATATCTGCTCTACTAAAGGAAGTTGACCTCAACGGGGATGGAGAGGTGACTAATTTATTTGGTTTATTAATTGAAAGTGAAATTCGTGATTCACCTTTATCCTCCTCCACCGACCTTAGCCCCCTCACTTCCAATAATATGCTGCCTTTGGAAGCTGCTGCAGCAATAATTTGTCGGGCGTGTAACTGCAGATCGACTTTGAAGAGTTTATGCACATGATGCGCAAGCGCACTCCCGGGGAAATCCAGAGAGAACGGGAGTTCAAGAAGAAATCTGGGAAGCTATAAGTAGTGGTATTTTATCAATCCGCCTTCAATTATCTGCGTAGAAGCGCTTTAATTGACCTCCCGCCTGTCTGGGTGAGGAGCGAGAACTCGCGCTTTTTGAAACGTTGCGCCCAGCCTTGCTATCGGCCGCCCAGTTGCCGCAAGCGCGGCAGTACCGTCCAGCAGCAGCGGCAGTTTCCTTTGCTGTTGTCTTTAAGGCATATAAGGTTTTGCTTTGGTCATACATGAAGAGGCAGCACCCACAAGCGGTGGCGGGTCGCATTCACATGCCAAAGCGGTAGGATCAGCAACAGCAGTGGGTCTGCTGGTTACAGGTCCCACGGTGTATGGGCGACCCTGTATTAAAATAATATTGCTGTTCTTGCCCTCGCCCAATATGATATGTAGTTGCAAAGCGACACAGCCACAAGCTGAGGCTCTACCGCTGCGGCCGCTTGTGTCAGAACCAATTCTGCGGTCCCTCTCTGTAGAGTACAACGGGTGCAGCTTCCGTGGCGGTAGTGCCTATCGAGTTTACCGGCTGACACATTAAGTGAATCAGCTGAGAACTCGGGCGGAGGAAAGCATTTCTGCTGCATTTTCTGAATGATTAGAACTGAACCTTCGTGGTGCATCAGCGATCGATTTATCCAATGTTCTATGTGCACACTTTCTTTAAGGCACTCTGAATACTATAGCAAGTGTCCTTTGGCAGTAAGCATACATGTGTACTGTAACCTTTATTTAAAAACCCAAGTAAGCTCATAGTTAAGGGAATTTTCCAAGGGCTGAGTATTGGGGATGGTCTACGTTTTTCTTAGGGTACTTCCAGGGATCAAGCAAGCGTTACTGCGGGTTTGCGTGCCCCTCCTTGGAATAACAAAGACGTTAAGTAGTTCTGCACTGACAGCGAAGTAATTTGAACAAACCAAAACCTCTCTTATTACCACTTACGATAGAGGTCTTTTATCGTACAAAATTCCATACTCGGCCATTTACCAAAAAAAAAACAGCCTGGTTAGTGGAATGGGTAGTGCGTGTACTTATTCTGAGCAAGCATCCCGCACAATACGTAAAAGATGACTTTGATTAACCAATAGCTGCTGCTGCATGTGCGAATCCTCGGTGGCATTCGCTCGTTTGTCCTCCGGTAGCTGCTGCACTAGCTCACTTAGCTCGGCCTCCTTCAACCGCTGCACAGACTTTTGCAGCAGGGGATCTCGGTGAAAGAGCTCGTGTGCCACGGGACTGCAGGCTGCTTTTTGCAATTCTTCAAACTCTTCCGGTTCCAAATTGGCAGCAGCAAACCTCCAAACCTCCGCGGCTGCTGCGTGCAGGAGCTCCTGCTGCTGGTCCTGGTCCTGTGTCGAATCCTCAGCCACCAACAGCTCTCCTACGCGGTCGCGCCTCTCGCCTGTGACCAGCCGCACATTGCATAGCTGTGGTACAACAAGGGGTGGTGAGGTATGAATTGGCATTCAATTACGGGGTTTCCCAGTTCCCTGCTACCGTCGTCTAGTTGTTAAGTGTCATAAGGATTTATTTTACTTGCGATTGGGTACGCTACTACGCCTAAGCCACGGCAGCACAACCGCTGCGAGGGTGGGGGGGGAGGGAGAATTCTACAGCTAACTAATTGCTATTAGATGGTGTGACAGACGAGAAGCAGCCAAAGGAGGAAGCTACGTGCAGACAATCGGTTTGAATGTTTACGTGCCTTTGTCTGGTGTGCGTCCCATGATTTCCGCTTCCGTGCTGATGGGCCTGCTGGTGGCGATCTGCACCGCTCTCAGTTTTTGTGGTGTAATGGACAGCTCCTTGCACTGTTGCTTGATGTTCTGTTCTTCACGCTGCATTCCCATCGCAGTGAATTGACGCTCGGGATGCTGCTGCTGCAATTGCTGCTGCAACTCTGCGCCTTCCTGCTTGTTGCGCAGCTTTCTCAAGGCCGTGGCGGTCGACCACCAGCTCTGTGGAATCTCGTAAGGCAAACGCTGCATACGGCTCCATTGCACCATTCCATGTTGCATCCAGCCCCAGTACATCACCCACGTGGGCACTGCGCCGCTGCTGCTGCTCCTTGTGCTGCGGTTCCCTGAGTGCCTGTGAAATTCTGCCGCTGCAGATGTACCAGTAGCAGCAAGATGCCGTGAGTGCACGGCGTCGAGGGCATGCTTTTTTAGACCTTCGCGTGCGTGCCTTAAAGCCACCAGTAGGAGATCCCCCGTCTTGGGAACTCCTGTTGTTGCAGCTGCTGCATCTGACGTGCCAGCTGCTGCTAGCCGCTTTTCTTGCCAAGATGAGGTGGTGCTCCGAAAGCGTCGCACAACAGAGGCTGCAGAGGCCGCCAGATGCTGCTGCTGCCAAGACACAAGGGAATGCAGTGCACGCAACTGCTCCTGAAGTGCAGCGCGTGGTTGCCTCTCGGTTGCCGTGAGGTCACGCCATGCGCGTATATCTAGCGATGCATTTTCACCTAGTATGTTTTGTTCTGATGGTGCTGCGAGGGATATGCCTGTGTTTCTCTGGTCAGGTGACCGGCTAATGGCCACAGCCACTTTTGCCGCGGCTTGTGCTTCCGTGTCTGCAGCAGCAGCAGCGGCCCATTCCTTAACAGACGGAGGGCGGTGCAGATGCAGCAAATCGGGGCTTTGGGGGCCCTTTAACACTAACGCGGCCTCACACCGTACCAGCTGTAGCAGCACTTCATAGGCGGCAGCAGACAACACTCCACCGGCACAGCTATAGCTGCCGGTGGTCATTTTGTTTCCCTCTGTGTCAGAAGGAGCAGCATCTGAGTGTGAGGCACTCTGCTTAACCCGTATATCAGCAGCATCCGGCTTCTGTTGAGTGCAACGCTGCTCTTTGGCGGGTGGTGCAGCGCCGTGAACCAGGAGGACTACTTGCTGCAGCTGTTGAACTGAAACCTTAACTGCAGCAGCCCAGCTTTCCCAGCTGGTAAGCAGCAATGTGTCTCGCTGCTGCTCCCAGTGCCGCAACAACTGCGCCGCGGCCTCTACGTCCTGATATCGGAAAACCCTGTCAAGCAAAAGCATGCATGGCTCCTCCGATGCTGCCATCGGCGTACCAGATGGTGTTGCTGGTGGCGCATCTGCGGCAGAGTCTAAGGCCGATGTCTTTCTGGTGCAAGCATCGGTTTTGAACCCTTGAAGTCCCAGAACCCTCACTGGCTGCCGCAACAAAAAAGTCATTTGTGTTCTTTTTCTGTTCCTTGATGCTGCTGATGGTCGGCAGACCAAAGCCGCACAAAATGTCACGGCATTCTCGGCTGGAATCCCAAGAAACCTATTCCGCCCCGGAAATTGGCAGGTCGAGACTCGCGAAGGGCATTTGCTGTGACCTTGGTGTACAAGGAGCAGGAGGAGGAGGGGTACGAGCGAGATCAAACGCGGCAAGAGCATAATTGGTTGTTGCTCACCCTGCTGTTGGTAGAGACGACGATCCTTTCGGGGCATACGATACAGTGTCTTCTGCAGCGGCAATTGATCCGGTCTTCTTGAAGCATTGGTACCCTCAGACTCACATTGTCCCTTCGCCGCTAGGTGTCTAAAAAGCGTTGGCTATGTGTAGCTGCGACAGGCGCCCTGGACGCATTCATCATGTGCAGAAAGTACAGCATGAGCTTACTACTTGAATGCTGCTATTAGGCTGCAACGGAGAAATGACAGGGTGCGGCTGTATCAAAGGATGTGAAGTACGTGGGGGGTCGGAGTGTCTCTACACTCAAAAATTCTGCTCTATATAAATTTGCTTCACCTGGCATTTACTTTGTTGCAACACGGAAGAAGACAAAATCACAAACCTTTTAATACTTTTCACACGAATTGGCTGTAGCCGACGACACTGTGGCATGCAGTGACGAATTGCACTTGGTCGCTCTTTGTCCATTTTTCTCGATGCCCTCCTTCAATGCGATGTCCCTCCTTTTTATAATTTGAGTAACATTCTATATTGACGCAGGAGATAGGTGCTACCTGGAGCCGGTCCTGCTCCCTCATGCCAGCCGACTGGGGAGCGCTTCGCTTGTCTGCATATGGGCTTTGCTGTGAGCCTTTTATGAAACTGCGACCTAACATACCCATATTACGCTTGTACACGCCTTGTTCTGTCCTTTCTGCATTCTGCTGGCGCCTCATCGCGTTGAGTCTGCGATAACAGCTGCCCTGCGTCTTTTGGTCCCCGTTACAGATTCCCACTAGAACGACACCATGGTGGCCGCTGAAACAGAAGGCAAAGCGCGATCAGTTTCCCCAAAACAGCTGGAGCCTGGGCAGAGTCATCACCATCACCATCATCACCACCACAAGCGCACTTGGTACAATGATTTCTTATTCCTCGGCGCGATTCTTTCCGGTATATACGTCTTCTTCTTAATGTTCGGATACTACCAGGAGAAGATATACAGCACCAAGCATCCAGAGACTGGAGAAAAATTCTCATTTTCCTGCTTTTTGGTTCTCGTTGCGTGCATGAGCAACGCCATCTTCTCCTTCATGCTGATACTGCTGCAGCATCGCCGCCGTGCTTTGGAACTACTTTTACAACTGAGCGGCCACAGCGTCAAAGAGACGGCGCTAATATCTCTGTCATATTCTGGCTCTATGCTCTTTACTAACTACGCTTTGACACACGTCAACTACCCTACGCAGATTCTTGTCAAAAGTGCAAAGATGGTGCCCGTCGTTGTTGGGGGATTCGTTTTCTTCGGTATGAAACCCTAAAGAATAAGCTCTAGACACTAAAGCTATAATCTAAAACACGCTCACGTCCGTTTAGCCGTCCTTATGCCTCTAAAATCGATGGCACTGCTTTAAATATAACATCCGTCGTCCACGCCTTTTCTGAAGTGCATGACCCTTACTCGCCACTTGTTTGTAGGTGAAAGCATATAGTCCTATGAATAAACCACAAAGTTAATTCCTTTGAGATTACTAAGGGGACAACCTTCCTGTCAGATTTGTTGGCTCCTTTTTTCGGTCAGAACTGGCAGTTCTTGCCATAACCTGTATAAAATTTGCGCTCGTTTTGGGGAAACTGATCTCCGTGTCGTTTGTGTGTGTGCGTGTCTGTATGTATGTTCGTGTGTGTGTATGTATGTGTGTATACATATACATGCATGTATTTATGCGATGCCTGTCTTTCCTCAGGAAGAACTTATCCCTGGCAAGATTATTTGTCCGTGTTTGTTGTAACATGCTCTCTGACGGTGTTCCAGCTGTGCAAGCACGAGGCAAAGGCGGTGGAAGGTTCTCTGCATCAAAACTCAGTGTTGGGGCTGTCATTTTTGTGCGGTTCGCTTCTGTGTGATGGCCTCACGGGGCCCCGTCAAGACCGGCTGATGGCGAGGGAAAAACATTTGAGCTCGTTGTTAATGATGTTCCTGACCAATGCATGTGCGATTGTTTGGGTGGGCACTGCTGCCGCTGTCACCGAAGGCCTCAGGCCTCTATATTTCCTCGCGGCGCAGCCGGATGCTGCTGGTCACCTCTTTGCCTTTGCAGTGTGCGGGTCGCTGGGGCAGTTGTTTATATATCAGAGCCTGAAGCATTTTGGCAGCCTGTACACCTCGCTATTCACGACCATTAGGAAGGCCGCCTCCACCGTCTTCTCAGTGTACGTGTTCGGCCACAAGTTGAATGGAATGCAGTGGGGCGCTTTTGCTGCAATGTTCTCCGTAATCATGTTGCAGTCCTATGTTACGAACAAGAACAAGAGGCACCACCATCACCACGAAGCCAAGAAGGAAATCTAGCCATGATTTACCAATTTTGTTTTAAAAGAGTTTCACGATAATCCAAAATCAATATATGCTCACTTTACGACGGTGTGGGCAGCAGTGAATGCGCTTGTGGTATGTGGATGCAATACGACGGATCAGCACGCCAAGGATGCCGAGAGGCCCTCCTCAGCACCAAGTCGCATGTCCTGCCTCCTATCGGCGTGCAGCGCCTGTGATGGTGCTTTTTGCAGCTTTCGACCTCTGTTGAAATTATGCTACATTGAGCACTATATGCCTAGCCTAAGAGAGAGGGGCAGAAACGAATGCCACTGGTATCGTAGTGGGTAGACAGGTTGCGTGGGCAGGGGCTGATAGTGAGCTGTGCTGCCCCGCTATAGAAACTACTCAAAATCGAGTTCTCCGAGAGCTGTGTGCGCTTACAAAATCGAAGTGATGCAAAGGCAAAGGCACTTGAGCAGATGGTTTAAGGCACTATATGCGGCTTCTTTGAGTGTAAAGAGCTGTTCTGCGACTTGTTTGAGAGTGTCTTATTTTTCCGCTCACACATGGAGTCAACTATGAGTCAAGCGTAGGCCAAGCCAGAGTAGAGCACTTGCGGGTTAGCAGCCTAGTGCACCCGTTCTGCTACGTCTGGAGACAACCAAATCCAAATTTCGTTTCTACGAAAGAAGGGGATGGAGAGTGGACGGTCGTAAACTGCGAGAGACCACTGCATAACATCCCCCGTCGCCCCATCCCTCAGATGCCCTTTGTCCAGCTGCTGCCACACGGCTTCATCCGTATCGCACGGTTCGTCGCTCTTGATGAAGCCGTCATTTAATAGCGCACGGATTAAGTGGAGCATCTGGGGCCTAACAGATGGGTCTGTCTTCGGGTTATTCAAGTCAACGGAGCCGGAAAAACGGCGAGCAGCAACAAAGCGTTTCGGTAAGGGTTGCACGGTTACGGCGCTTGATACTGGCGCAGGCATTGATTCTGCTGTGTCGAACTGTACACATATTAATACAAAAACAGTTGTTAAGGAGTGAATGAGTGAGCAAACAAAGACTAGGAGGAAAATGGAAAAAATGGCCAACTGCTGCAATGAATTTACAATTACACTTTGTACAAGCGTGATCAAACTGACGCTAGAGAGATGAATTTGTAACTGGAATATTCAAATGTGTGATTAGTTTTATCCTTGACATATTATACCTTTGCTCCTGAGAGCTGAGAACCCTACAGTGCCTCACAAACAAAACAAAGGTAGACTGCAAGTTTAGTGATTTGCGTGCTGAGTTACTTCTTGGGGAGGAAAGAACCGCATGAAGCTGAACTTGTCTCCGTTAGCAAGGCATTCTACGGGGGCTGTCATGGCGATCTTCTTCGCTGCGGCAATACAAACTCAAAAGGTCTAGGAGATCTGTGTGACACGTGGACGTATCAGTTCGCTCGTTCTTAAGGGCATCCGAATCTCCATTTTGCTCCACGAATGACTAGGAAGTGCGGTATGTCTCACACTCTGAGTTTTTAGGGACGTCGAATGCGCCAATGTAGTCAGCAAGTGTAAAGAAGGTGCTTCTTGAGTCAGCTTGCCATTCAGCCTGCAGCAAAACCAGTATGCGTCAAACCCACGGTGCTTAAGCCGCTACAATCTTAGGCTTTGATCCTTTTAGTGGCAATGTGCAGCCCGACCTAGGCAAATTGTCAACAGGAATATACCATATCAGGTGAATCTCGTACGGACATGTCAATATACAGAATCAGGAAACACTGCGAGACCTTTGTAGGAGCGAAGCCCTGCTGTAAACCAACAGCGTTTATTTCATACTGTTCAAGTCGTGATGACTTACCTGCACTACAGGATGTTGGTTGTACAGGCGAATTTCATAGGCTGGAGCATCTTTGATGACTTCGTACGGTAGAATCTCTGTGGATGTCCTCCCAACAACAGAACCCATTATCTATGACAAAACGCAAAATTAAGTGTTAATTGACAGCAAATCATAATTTCATATCCAATGATTGAATAAATGGAGTTTGTACTCTGTCGGTGACAAGAACCATGATGAAATTTTCACAAATTCTTGTTTGTGTAGCTTGCGAATAACACAGAGCTCGGATCTAAAGTTAAATTAGGAGAATATTGATTATGATGATTAGAGGGTTGACGGCTTTCCTCCCTTTCTCATACCGCAAGCGCTCCTATCAAAACCCACAGTCACGAAAACGGGCGGATCTGAAACTTGAGAATGGAGCCTTGGAAGCAGTAAGCCTCTCGGATCAAAAATTGCGATATATTTTTTCTTACTTGCGAAGCACTCGACTTTTGTTGTCAAAAAAGTAAAACAGAAGAAGCGGCAGCTGGCAGCGGCACGTGGCATCCACGGATGGCGATGCCCAGTAGTGGTGTGATCTGTTACGCGAACTGAATAGAAATGTCTGTGCCTGACCAGTGCCATTCTATAGCTTCGAGGGCATCCCTCTTTGTTTTTCTCAATGTTCCTTCGAGTTAAGGTGTATTTCCAAGCCTGCGTTTCTCGAGGAATGAGACATTTTTGCTTACTTTAAGCCATGCCGGCTGCCTTCTTCGTGCTAAATTCTGAGACTCCTTTAGTCGCATTCCGTGGCATGTTGCCCTCCCCGTTGCACATCGCCTTCAAGTAGCCCTCGCGATCCATCCCCTTTCCTCACCCCCCTTTCTCTCTTTGCTGGCGTTACCTATCTTTCTCCTTCATGGCCTCTTCTTAGCGTCGAAGTTTGTCTTTGACGTATCTACCATCACCGTGCGCAGCCTCTATCTGGGGCTACACGCTATTACGTGGCCTCGAGTGACATTGCTGACAAGCGAGGTCACAATCAAATGGCAAACCAGCGAGCGGATGCTCGATCTGCGGCTGCTGCAGTGTCACGGGCGATTTTTCGACGAAACTGGAATAATATAGAACCTGAATTTATTGTCGTCGCTCCAGGAAGGCAAGGCTCCAGATTAACCCTGTTAAACTTTGCTAGCCATGTTCCATCTACATCGGCCTCCCTCTTCCCTTCCCTCTTTGAAACACCGAACAAGCACAAGGGCCCTCCAAGTTTTACTCTTCTCGAATATCCAGAGCATAATCTCGTTGCCGTCGTTTCAATGTTTGTCTTCCCCCATGTTCTCGTGCTGTGCTCCGTCCTTGGTGCATTCCCATTCCCCATGAGTTGCTCTCTGCACTTGTTTGTCTCCCTTTGTTTTCATTCATCTATGTTGAACTATTCTTCATTGTGCTTTGCCCATTGCTCCCGTTCAGCTGTTCGCATCTCTGCTTGCTTGCCCAGGGTTTGCCTGATTGGCGAGCACATTGATTACAGCGGCTACTCTGTTGTTACCGCGGCAATTGAGAGGTTCTGCTGCTGTGCCATCAGCTGCAAGCAGCTGTCAGAAGCAAGCCCACAAGTAACAAGCAGAACTTCTACAAACGCAGATAATACAGCTTTGGAGAGTGTACACACTAATGAGAGCAGCACTGAAGCAGCGGAAGGACTCGCACCCCTTACAGGAGTAGCAGAAACTTCTATAGGCGTTAACCGAGTAGTAGCACCGGAAAGCTGTCATACCGATGGAGAGCCCAATGATCAAAGGGTGATTGAAGAGAAGGTTGCAACTCTCGAGGATTTCCTTACAGTTAAACATCAAGATGATGATAATTTCGCTCCTCTTTGCGTCCAAACACTGGACTCCCTCTTCGTCACCCTTGAAAATTCGGTTCGAGCCGGAGATGAGGCCACCAACAGCTCTGCCCAAGCGATCAGAAACTCTATCCTAACCAGGATGCATGTGTGGCATTCTTATGTTATTGCCGGATGTTTGGGGGCTCTAGAGTTCATAAACTCGCAGGACAGCACATCTGTAGGACGTCTCACATCCTGCTCTTGGGTAGATTTTGCAGGTGAAATAAAAACGAAGGTGCCGGCAGTTTCCATAAAAGTGGCGGTCTCTGGAGACCTACCCCTGGTATGTGTTGTATGACTACACTAATCTACAAATAGTTGGTTATGCCTTCCGTGGATGTTGCATGCAGATATGATGCGTATTGCAACGTACAAAACAAGTGGGGCAGTGTACTGTGAAGCGTTTCGCACAAGGGTTGTGGTCAGCTTCAGCCCGTGACACGGATGGATGTGTAAGCTTCCAGCATTCATACAATAGTGAGCCTCGAAATCAGTAAATGTGCATGGTGGAACATAATACTACGCATCGTTTGGTGGAATAATGCGTGGGCATAGTGAGTCGGACAGCCGTTTAGACATCGATGCACCGAACCTGTGGTGCAGCCGAGAGGCAAAGAGGAATGTGATACACTTACGAAAATTGAACACGTACTTTCGTTAAGACGTGGCACAACTATGGAGCTTTGTGGGAGTACGGCGACACGGCCGACTCCTTATCGACAGCAGTGGTCTATGCAGCTTCATATTTGTATTTCCTCATCCTTCATGCCTGCAGTGCAGTTGGAATTACACCTCGAATACCAGACCATCTCAATTTTGCCTAATTCTAAGGACTATGTAATTTTCTGTAGAGGACTCCGTGTATGTGCCTGCCAAATTCACAGGGCGCAGGTTTGTCATCCTCGTCGGCTTTGGTGATTGCCGTGACTGCAGCAGTAAGCGCCGCTTTGGGCTCTGAAATATCACATCGTGAATTAGCCGAAGTCTGCATGCGTGCAGAGAGATATGTGGGGGTCCAAGGTGAGCTCCCTGACGGGCTACACAAGTTTGTCTGCGTCTGGGCACCAGTGCTCGGCAGTCAGCTTGAGTGGAAAGACAAGTAATGTAATCATGTCAATTACTGTGGGGAAAAGGCTTTATTATCACACCTACTAGCACGCCTATATAAACCACGCATTTACACATTTTCAACACCATGCAATTGAGGAGACACGGTTGCCATGCCAAGCATATTCTACGGCATTGCTTCTGTACTTCGCAGGGGGTGGAATGGACCACGCGTCTATCTGCCTAGCTTCTTCTGGCTTCGCTTCCCTCATATCCTTTCATCCCCTAAGCGTTGAGCTTTTAAAATTGCCGGAAAACTGCTCATTAGCCCTGGGTTACTGCGGAACAGATGCGAAGAAGGTTGAAGGCAGCCATAAGAAATACAATCTGCGTGTCCTGGAGTGCAAGCTCGCGGCTTTGCTACTAATGGGGTGAGAAAGTAACAGGGAAGGTGCAGATGCTAATCACTTCTACAGAATAGCTGGCGAGCCTACTTCTCTTTGCAAAGTGATATTCAGCACCTTTATATAACAGGCAATAACGCATGCAGTTCAGCAACGGGGTTACAATGGCTGCATCCTGTAACAGTAGTTTATATCAATCTCTGCAAAGCCGTGATTCTGACCTAGCCCGCTCCTGCAGTGTTCCACACGTCATTAAGCATGTTCACATGCACTAACGTATATACGTATAGGCATATATATCCAAGGCTTTGCACGCCTGTTGATACATATGGTGGGTTCAATAAGCATGGGAATGCGCATCAAAATATGTACATCTGAACCAACTTGCACGCCTAGCACCATCTGTGTCTTGTAAATTTATGTCCAGAGCAAAGCCATCTTCTTCGAGTCCTGTCGAAAGTTTAGAGCGCATCGATCTTAGTTATGTGCAGTCCACATTCCTTGGAACACTGCAGGTAACCAGCACCTTCCCGAGAGCACTAATCAGTATACATACCTTGATTTCTGCGATGCGTTGAATGCTTGCCACCGCAAGGGCAGTCGCTGGTGAAGGGACAAAACGGATAGTGAATACGATGAGCAGGTTCCTAGTAGCTTCTTTTCTATTGATTATGCTCATTTAGGATGCAGTAGCTGCAGTTGAAAGAACCTTTCACGAAGAGCCCTATACTAAGGAGGAACTGGAAAGCATTTTGGGAGACTTGCTAGGAAAGTTACTGAGTGAAATGCCTACGCTCGGGGCCGCCTGGGAAAAAAACACATTATTTAAACTTCGCCAGTAGGGATACACAGTGCGCAAACGGCTCGGTCCCTTCTCTGGTGGTAGATCCAACATTGACACATGAAGCCCGCACGCAGCAACTAATGAAAGAGCAGCATAGTTTTATACTTTGTTTCGCATGCACCAGCTAAGATTTTAAGGCATGGAGAAAATAACCCTTCTCGCGTCGTTCTACGTAGGTGGGATTGTTTTAATGGAAACTGCTCCGTGTGCCCAGAAGAGCGCGCCACGTGTTTATGGAAGCCATTCGCGTCCGCCAGTTTGCAGACGCCTGTAACGGGCTAGGTTCCGAGGAAGACAAACTACAGGTACGAAACCACTGTGTTGAAGTTTGAAGGAGGCTTTCAAATTCTGAAAGCTTTTTCACTGAGAAGATTTCGCAGCACTTGTTTAGTGTAGTTGGTATGGATTGGAAGCAGTAAGTTAGGTCTTTCTCGAAAAGCCAAGTGTGCAAGTGTGCGTAGTTTTGTGCAAGTCAATGATGAATCTGGAGCTTTTCTTTGATGCATTATACGTACACGCATGGATAAGTTTACGCATACAGACACGCAGTGGGTTTGACCGTGGACTCACCATCTACACGTTTTCTTTTTCCTGCATCATCTCCGCAGACCATCGGCACTCTAGCCAACGCTTCGCATGCCTCTCTGAGAGACGACTTCCAGTGCAGCACTGATCAGCTTGACGCCTATGTCTCCAGCGCACTGGCAAGCGGCGCAGTAGGCTCACGGCTAACTGGGGCAGGTAAAACCTCCAACTGTTTCTATCTTTGTAACTTCTGCTCTTTTAATACTCAATCAAGCTGCCCTTGCACATTGAGCAAAAACATGTTTGCAGTCTTGTAACCTCTGAACTAGAAGAGTATTCATTTCAAGTTTGTGTATTTCTTGCATACTCTGCTTTTGTATTATAAAAGGCCGCTTGAGTGCATGTACTCCGTTCAGCTTTCTACGCACTTTGTCCTTAATAAATGGTAATGCTTCATTGCTTCAGGATGGGGAGGCTTCACAGTGTCTTTTCTGCGGAAAGGCGACGAAGAACAATTCAAGCAAAAGGCATGAACCCTCGGACACACCCCCGCTTATCGCAGAACCAATATTCGTTCGATGTCTGCTGACCCGTGGCTGCATATCAAAGTTGCAGGTACTTCTGGAGCCAGGTGTGCTTATCAGCAGCTGGTGGCCTGTGTTGCATTCTATTTGTGTATCCTCAGATAAGCCCTTTCTTTTCCGGAACCCCCGAAGCTTCTCCCCGCCTTTTATGTTCGATGCCAGCAAGCGCCGTCTGCGTATTTGACTTGAGGGTCTCTTCAAAACAGCACAAGTCTACTCCACCACACGGCTGCGCGGATGGGCACAAATAGTGATTATTGATTAATGGTGCATAATGTATAAATCGAAAGCGTGTCGCAATATACTACATAGATTATCTTTTCGTGCGACAACTATCCTTTTACGGTGCGTGTACGTGTGTCAGCTTAGCGAAACGCATATGGAGGATCGTGTGAAATTTCTCTAGGCATGTCATCAGGCTGCAAATCCCTAGGTGGTTACCTGCCCACGAGTGCAAAAACGTCTGTTATTTCTTCATTTATCCTCGGAGGATCCCCTTCAAATATTCATCATAGACTCAAAAATACGTACTGTTTTTGGCGACTGCTATCCTTACTCATAAGTGTCTGCGGTAGCCTTTTATTACGGTTTGGAGTCTGCCCTGTGTTCTGTATCCTAAGAGCGAATGCTCTGCGTGGCCAAGCCTACATGACGACTGCTGATCAGTGCTCCTTTCTGCATAGATTGTGGCCAGCACTACTGCATACATTGCTGGGCATATGATTCAGCACTTCAGCTATACAGGCATGCAGAAGCCTCAAACCAAACACTACGAATCAGAAGTGCCCCCACCACGCAGCTACTTCCCTGCAAGGAGACAGGGCGCAAAGCCTATGCACACTGCACCTTTCTGTAGCATTTACACAGCTTCAGCTAGTGTCCAAGATGGAGAAGCATTAGCTTTTGGAAAATGCAAAACTGAGGCACCTCAGCAGCCAGTAGCGTCGGTTGATATCACCCCAATTCCGCAGTAACTAAATGGCACTAAACAGTTTGGCCCTCAGAAATGAGGGTTCTGGTGGAGGGATACAAACGGCTGCTTCGACCCCAGAGGTACAGCATTCGCTCCACGGGGTATTACAACTCTTTGCTGCTGTTGAATGTGTTGCTGCTGCACGGTTCCTGGCTGCATATGATGTTGGTGAAGAAGATTATGCTGAATCCACCACTGTTGCTGCTGCTGCCAACGATCAGGTGGCACCACAGCCCCTTCCGTCTTTGCACGTTTCGCCTTCGATCGCCTGCAGAGGCGTATAACAAAGCGGCAGACTCTATTTCAGCTAAAGACACCCCATAGATTATTTTGAAGGGCCTCGGTCGCAACGGGACAGGACAGCAGTTGTAGTGCATGGAAAACTTAATCAGCATCGAACCTGCTCTATGCAGATTGCGTTTCCTACTTTCGGTGCAGCAAAGTTTCACATAAAAAATATTTCACCAAAATCTACACCTATCATGCATTTCTCAGCAATCAACTCACACGCCGCTTCATGATTACGGTGGTTCAATCCTGCTTTTCAAGCTTAGAGGAAAAATCAACGCCTCGGTGCGGGAAGTTGTGCGTCGCTCTTCTCTTTTCTAGCTTTGCGACTCAACAGTGACTAGCTGAAACGTGCAGTTGTTGTATCCAGCTACCTCACGATTGCAGGCGGCTCACCGTGACTTCTTGCTGGGAAGGCCTCTCTGCACCGCGGTGCTACACAAGTTGGTGTTGGAGCTGCTTGCCTCCACCTCGCTGCTGCTGCTGTCTTCTGCTGGTGGTACCTTGTCCACTTGAAGAACCGATGGGTCAAACCAGGGAAACCTAAAAAGAGCAACATTTGGCGCAGAAGAATAGCCAAACTACTCGTACTGGACATGCTGTTTTTTACTCAAAGACATGGCCCTGGCTGCAAGCATATATGCTGCCAGAATACGGATCATGAATGCTCAATACAAATGCGAGATGAGTATACGCTGCACAAGAACGGCACTTATCATGGATGTGAACTGCCCCTCAAGCAGGGGACATGCCAGGAATTCGTTGAATGAAATGACGACGAAAAGTCTCAAAGGTTCAAAATTCGAATACAACTGCCGACACATGGGATGCCTTCAACCAATACAGAAGCCTCGTACAGTGCAGATAGCCCTGTCTTTTGCTGAGCAGCCTCGCCATGCTGCGCCTCCTGCTGCTGGCTTCGTTGGTCATCTAGAGGCGTTGCAGTCTGCGTATTCAGCTGCTGTTGCTGCTGCGGCCTGCGTGCTGTTTGCTGCTGCCGCTGCAATGGCTGCTGCAGCTCGGTAGGGGCGAAACGCTGCACCTGAGCTGTTGAGGTGTTGACACCAGCAAAAGCAAATATAGCGGTCCGCTGCGGCAACAGGACAAGACAAGGCACAGCACTGACTCCCAAGACATGTGGCAGCCAAAAATCGGCGTATGCACCGCGGTCTTCGGAGCACAAGGTTCAAGGGAAGAAGAATATAGAGGACACCCCTTGGAGCGAAGACGCCATCTATTTTGACGCTGCAGACGCGAAGCGCCGAATATCCTTTCGCAACAGCAAAGCCGGTGCAGCCTTTTTTGTTTCTCACTCCCTGAGAAGACGCTTGGGCATGTGCGTACCCAAGATAGCAACTTGCAAGAGAGAGATGTTCGATCATGCCGAAAAATACGCAAGTTAATCAAGCAAAGAAAGCACAGCACTCTGGACTCGTATGCCTCACTAGATCTTTCGGCAGCAAAGCGCCTCGTGCCCAATGAGGCTTTAAGACCTCCAGAGGACCCCAAATATGTGGAGGGCAGACGCCAATCCTCAAGCGGCGGCCTGAGCCTGTTAGGTTGCCGTATGCAGACACTCTAAGACAAACACACAAGCCACCCTGCACCCGTGAATTCTGCAAGGCGCAGTCGCGGTGCGCAGAGTGCATAAGGCCCCCCTGTGACGCATGCACCAGTTCACCAGCACCGTGGCAGCATCCGCAAACAAGGGACTGCAGCATCACCAACGCCTACAGTGGCTGCAGCAACCACGGACAGCCACGCCATATCAGCAAAAGCGACAGCGGCTACAAATCCGGCTTGTATGTGACAGTCCATGGGAGTCGTGCTGCGCGCTTACGCCGTATCCAGACCCTGCGCTGCAGCCACCGCTTGCTGCTCTGCACCGAACAGCAACAGTGCCACTCTGCATACAAAAGCCAGCACATCCAAGTCACCCCACCCCTCGGACAGACCGCCAGCTGCCCTTTTTGCAGCGAAGAAACCCGCCTTCAATTCTTTTCCTCTGCTCTGCCCTCAATATGCACACGAAATGTCTCTGGTGCTGCTAGGAAAGACGACGCTCTTAGGACTCTGAGCCTTGCGGCATCTTGCATCTTTGCTTGCGCTGCTGGAGCGTCTTCGAGAAAAAGAAGACACAGACTACTGCGCTTTCCTACTGCACTAAGCCCTGTACGTCTGTGTGCTTCACTCTATACCGAAGCAATGGAGCAAAAGTAAATTACCCGGAAGGCTTTGCGCCTGTTGCGCTGCCCAAGACGCGAACGCCAATAACCCGGCCGAAGGCACCAGATAATTCACGGAGAGAGACGTCATTTATCCACTGAAGAGCACACACGCCCTATGAAATCTTCACATCGTTAAGGAAACGCTGGTGATGCGTTCAAGTTTGGTGCTCGCCAGGCGCGCCTTACAGCTGCCTAATGACGAAATCGAAGTTTGGACTGCTCGCTTGCTCCCGCCCTCCGTTTTATTTGAAGCCATCAAAACGTTTCCACCGTTTTCTCCTGCCCACCCTAATGGCTCCCCCGCAAATCAAGCATCCAGTACACCCGAGACCGTGATCAAAAACAGCTTACCCAAGGAAGGTTTGAAACAATAAGTAATTGCGAAGCTTTCGCGTCGACCAGCGGAGGCACCGGAGGCGGGATACCGAGGAAGAGTGGGCGCTCTGCATTCCACAAAGCATGCATGCACTAAGCGTCAAGCTGCTGTTGAAGGCTTCCGGTTCGATTCTCTAGATCGGCGATATTAGTGCTCTCGAAGCAAAGGACGACTAATGCAAAAGCTGCTGGTACTTCCACGTGACCTGCTGAGTATATACACCTCGGGACTATAGATTAGAGCGCGGGATATTGAATCACCTCTACGCATGTAATGAGCTGCACGCTTTCCCTTGTCTTGATGCCCCCAGCGCAGCTGAATCCAGCAAAAGTTCAGAATCACAATGCAAGACAAGAACCATCTGCCTACCATCTCTACTACAGTGTCTCTGGGTGGCAGTAGCTACGTGCCAAGACGACCCGCTGTGCAAGAGGCGATCTACTATTTTAAAGGTCGTTACACACGGGCATGCGAGGTTCTGAAGACACTTCTGGAAGCAGTGGCAGATCAGCGTCACCACCAACAACTACAACGCCATCCTCATCATCCGCCTCATCTCCTACGGCAGGGGGTTGTGCTGCTGCTCCGGCACCTGCTGGGGCTGGTGTAACTACTGAGGGCACTGGCCTGTTAGAGCCGCTACTTGAGGCAGACGGCTGAAAAGCAGCATCAGCGAGCGGCAGCTGAGCAGTCGCTTGTGGGTGCTGCTGCTGCTGCTGCTGCTGCTGCTGCTGCCGTTGTTGTTGTTGCTGCTGCTCCTTTGGAGTTACCGAAGCAGGACCCTCAAGGTCCTCATACAAGTCATACTCATCGTCCTCCATGACCTCGGATGATGCAGGTGCTGGAAATCCTGCTGATTTCCAGCAAAGTGCTTCTCTTCTAATGCCGCTTATTTACCCAGTGCACCTTGCCTTAGTGTCAGATTCTTTGAAATATGACTGCTCTACGGATTCTGCGGGAGCCGCTGAAGGCGCAGCTTGGGGAACTGTGGGCGATTAGTGTTTCGTTGTTACGGACCCTGCAGTGCTTGTTTCAGGGGAGGCCTTGCCTTCCCGTTGCAGCAAACCTGCCACTACTATGGTCAGATAGAACGACTCCTAGCGCCCAGCCCTCTCTGTAGTTCACTATTGCGCGGAGAGTTAGAGTCCTCTGTCTCCATCAGATGAATTTTTCGGGAAAAGGGGCTCCTGGCCGAGACTCCCAAGCATGCAACGGAGGGCAAGTCGCTCGTGAGGGTGCCGCTCACTGTCGACCGTAGCCTCTCCTTCTATTCGACCGTTGGCGATTGCGGTGAATCTGAAGTCGATTTCCTGTAGGAAATATCGTGCAAGGGCACATTATGGATTCCTTCTTCCAGCGTCACGCCACAAACACCCCTGCAGCACTGCATGTGGCTCGAGGGGGCCCTAGCCAGCAGGGTCTTATGGAGAAGGATCCGTGGCCACTAAACCACTATGTTCAACAGAATTCATAGAAACAAAGCTAAAGGGCGAGATGAGAAACTGTTGCATCCCTTTGAAGCAAATGGTCTGCGCAGACACCGGTAGACGCTCAGCAGACCCTTAGGTTTTCAAACAGCGATGAGACCAACTGGATGACCGTCCTCTGAATGCCCGCGCGAATACTTCACTGATTGCTGCTTCATCATTTCCAGTGCCAGCATCAGCAGCATAAGGCCATCAGCTGCGCGAGTCGCAGCTACCCTGAGGCGGTGACTACGTATTCCTAGAAGAGCAAGCGCAGCAGGGTAACAGCAGGTGCAGCTGAATACATGCCTGTTTGTCACAGCGAGGGCTTCCATGCAAACTCTTACGATGTAAGCAGCAGAAGTGGTGCGGAGTGCCGCACCTGCTGCAGTTGCTGTTGCTGCTCATCTGGGGATACCTGCTTGGCGAAGGCAGAAGCTATTGAGTTGCCATTCCCC
Source organism: Cyclospora cayetanensis (assembly GCF_002999335.1). Taxonomy (NCBI): domain Eukaryota; phylum Apicomplexa; class Conoidasida; order Eucoccidiorida; family Eimeriidae; genus Cyclospora; species Cyclospora cayetanensis. Next base: position 14,756 of record NW_020312075.1, on the reverse strand, counting down.
GCAGGGACCCCACTGATGCTGGAAGAGACATGGAGCCTCGTCGCTTCTTGTAGAGCTCAGCGACAACAACAGGCACTGGCAGTGGTTCGCGTCGTTGGTATTTCTTATGGCCGCTTCCATGGAACGGAGCTGCTAACAGGAGGCGAAGACAGGCGACGCTTTCTTCTTGTTGACACTACGTATGCTGCCACACCCTTGTAGAATGGCTATAATTTTTGTGCAGCTGCCTGAGCCTGGCTAGGGTGTTCCTACAGGGCACACATTTGCATACACCGCCGTTTCCTGTGCCTCCCGCTGTCGGAACGAGTAGCTCTAGGCTCTGCGCGGCGCCAGGCCAGTTGTGTTTTACTGCAAGCGTGCATGCGTTCAAGACGGGTCGTGTATTTACACTGCATTACTGGACTTCTGATGATTGCGTTGCTGCAGTATGCTGCATTGGAAACCTCAGTTCGAGCATCATGGCTGCTATCAGTTCGTAGGGCCGGTATTCCAGACGCTCCTCCATCCGCAGCAGCTGCATCAAATAGCAGCATCTCTGCAGACAGCAGAGCTTCAGCAGTCAGACGTCGTCTTAGCGGCAGTAGCTTCTGCACCGGCAGCATTATCTCCGCATGTGTCGGTTCCACTCTTGAAACCACGACTCTGCAGACGAGTTGATGGTTTTGACTTCGCACAATACAAACTGGCTCTTCGTCTCTTGCGTGCAATTGAGCCTCAGACAAAGCCAGCCGTGGCTGCAGCCCTTTTCAGGGACGCTAATGTGTCTGAAGAGCACGAAGAGCAGATTGAGCCAATGGATTCCCAAGCAGGAGCAGTCCCTGCTTTCCGTCCGTTGTGAATCTACATGACATACGTCTGGTGTATGCGTGCCCACCCCTTCTGCGTTGTTATCTGTGCTGTATCGACCTATATTGGCGAACACTTCCTATGCGGATGTCATAGTCAAGGACCAACGCTTAGATTGATGCAGCGTGGGGCAGCACAATGGGGAGGCGGCCTTCAGCTTTGCTCTTGTGCATCAGCTTCGCTGCAGCAGCTTAGGTGTTTTGCACTTTAAGCGAAGCTCTTTCACGGGAGGAAGCGTCCCAAGCGTTCAATTTTTCACCTCTCACTAACGCAGGTCTTGCACGACGCACGTTCCGTCGTAGTTCACAAGTTTCAGACTGCGTCACGATTCCTTAGTAAGGCACTCAAGGGGCAGCTTGGCAACCGTTCGGTTGAGGCAATGAAAATTTAAGTAGAGCATCTAGCTACAGGGCGACGAGAATTACGTTCAGCTTTATTTGCATCTCAAGAGTGAAGGGCACGCTTTTTGCCGCTTTATCAGTTCGAGCCAGAACGTATGCTGCATGCCTCCCATGAAGAAACAAGTATATGAGAGAAAGGAATTAACAGTACTCAAGGGCTTCTGATCAACGCTAGACTGTGGCTGCGTCTTGTGCCAAGGCTTAACTACAATGGATTCAAATCTCTTTAATACAGCACGCGAGCGGCAATCATACAAGATCTTGGCGGGCACACTTAAGAGCAAAGCGCTGACGGTTTAAAAAGGCTCTAGGGATTCGCATTTCGAGAGAAAGCCCTAGAGTGCCAGTGACCCACTGGATACTCGCCTACTACTGAAAGTGCTAAGAGATGCAAGTAAAAGAAATACACTGAGCAAACGAGCTCAGGCACACCTACTACTCCTAACAAGAAAACGAAAGACTCGCGCCGTGCGTTGCAGCCGTACCGGTCCATCAAAAGTACCCGCAGAGAGGCGCTTCTTAGCTCCAGACTCAATACAAACTCAATAAACGGGTGTTGAGTACTTGTCAGAAGAGCTCGCTCTTTCCTTCAGCCTTGCGCCCCTCAGAGACCTCGACATGATAGGAGATATTGGACAGCTTATGTGTGCATTGCTGCTGCACTGCACTAACTAAACCCTTCAGCCATAGCTGGTTGCACAGAGCATGTAGCGCGCATACACACAATATTGAGTCTCCGTTTACCGAGCTATCAGTACTGTACAATGAACATACAAACAAACCAACTGGCTATTCTATACCTATTTTTCGCTAAACATGACTACTCCAGCAGGTGTTGAAGTAGAGCGAAACCCTCTACACACACTGTTAGTGTAAATGGCCAGGTACGGGATGCGAGGGCGTGTGCAATGAGGGGCGGATGTAGCACGATAAGCTAGATTTCAACATGTTCTACTAGAGTGGCTATACTTATAGAGGATTTTCAGACGATTGGCTAGTTAGTTTGCCCGTTGTATCTTTTGTGCATTGCAGAGTACAGCCAACTCGGCACATGAAAACTCAGTGCTGTGCGCTAGGTGCTATGTGCAGCCACCGTCAAGTGCTTGGAGAGCTTGTAAGGAGCAGCAACACGCACTCCTGCTGCCCCTCTCTCTGCCTGTGGGGACCTATGAGGCGTTCGGGGTCACGGGAAGGGGGTATCTATTGTGAAAAACACTTAATAAGCTTCTAATCAGATAGTACTGACTGTGGAATTGAACGTCTCCCTTCAAGGATCACAGATGGGGCATTACAAAATAGAGACTAGCAGGCGCAATAAGAGAAAGCAGCCCGTGAATCAAGTGCTAAATGCAAGAGGTCACACCTTGCATTTTCTTGCAACACCCTGCTGCTTGTCCGCACTTGTGGCAACGTACCTAGCTTTGGGTTAGCTTGTGAAGCCTACAGCCTTCGCATGCCGTCTGACCACCCGAGACGCCTTTCAGAGGCTTATAAACTTACCTTGCTTTGCCATGCAAATATACATATACGTAGTTTATTGATGGCAGCGAGAGGAGTGTCTGGAGTCTGTTGAAGAAAGATGCGAAACTAATTTTTTGGTATGATCAAGCAGGCCTACACCAGAGCCGTTCCGGTAGCAGCATGCCGCCGTAATTGGGCAGTGCTTATGAGGAGGCAGCAGCGATATGAAGAGGGCAAATGGCATTGTGGTGACAAAGCCTTGACCGATCCAACCATGTTTGTGGGGACTATGGTGGACTGTGCGTCTATCGCCTGCTCCGTTTCGGGGGATGCAGGCGAGTGCGACGCCGCCATGTCATTTGTTCCGACAGGAACGGTGCTTCCCAGTGAAGGATCACCAATATTCCTTTTCCTCTACTAACACATCCTTCCATGAAACTCTCTGGTAGAACTTAGAGCAAACGGGTGTCAAGATTCCTGCTAAAACACACAGGAGGATCTACCCGGTGACATTTCCTCTTTAGCCTTCTTACCTGCCCTTGCTCAGCAGGCCTTGTGTCAAACGCCTTCTGGCGAGAAAATGCTGCAGCGCATCCACACGGTTTTAAAAACCCTATGGTTTGCAACTGTCGATCCCTTTCCCCGTCGTCGCCTTGAAAAACGAATTTATAAGATTTGCTTGCCAAATGGCCAGCACAGAACCAACGAGCTCTCCGGGTATGATGAACCCTGCTCACAGCCCTTCAGGGAGGGGCGTATACAGAAACGATTGTTGCCCGTTTGAGCAGCTGACCGCTGTGCCTCGCAAGTTCTTTTTGATACCGCAAATGGGGATAAGTGGATCCTGTCTAACGTGAAAACAGTATCAGAATGAACGCATGAATTTCTAGTGTACAGCCCCCTATCACTACCTCAGCAGTCATCGATTGAAGGAAGCCGCATTGTTTTCAGCAATGCAAGCACAACAGAGGAGCAGGTAAATGTACTTTTCCACATGAAATGTAATAAAGTGTATATTTTTTGCAAAGAACCCTTCCAGCACAACGGAAACTCCAGCGCACGCGGACCCCACCCTCCTTGGACCAAGGCGATCACCGCCTCGAAGCCCTTTAATACTCCCAAATAGGCTGGTCGAATAGGTAGCTTCTGTGCGTCATTTCCGCGCTAGCGCGAAACCTCTGTGTGCCAAGAGGATCAATATCACGAAGGATCAACTGCGCGCCACTGGCACCGAGAGGACACTCGGCATCCACCAGGTGTTTGGACAGCCCTGCCTTCCCTCTCAGATTCCCCTGCCGCACCGCGCAGCGTCCTGTGGCGCGAAAATCCGCTAAAAGGTTGCGAGGCGTTTTCTGCTGGCTGGTGCCGTCAGGGTACTGGAGTTGCACTGACCGTGAGGCGAAATCAGACAGTGGACAAGATGCAGGACGGCAGGATTACATCGACTCCGACGCCACGAATCCACTCAGCCTTGCCCTCGGTACCGCAGGTTCCTTTGCTGCTTCATCCCCACAAACCGCTTCTCTTCTCGGCACATGGCAGCTGCATGCGCCTATTCAACTATGAGACACAGCAGTGGGAGCTGGACGAAGTACACCATCTCCAGGAGAAGCCGCAGCAACGTGTCACTCTCCCCGCGGCGGATAACCCCCTCGTTGCTGGGGAGCAGCGCGGGCAGCCGCAACAGCAACAGCAACAGACGAGACACACCATGGATATAGCCGCAGCTGATTGTGTGTGTCTCGATTGTGGTCGCCGCAGCACCAGCGTTCCTGTGTTTGCAAGAGTCCCCTGTAGGAACGCAAACAGCAGCAACTGCGTGTGGCTAACAGCAGGCGATGATAAGACCTTGTGTCTGTGGCGCGACAACTCGTTTGAGCTCCTGCAGCGCCGCATGCAGCGAAAGAAAGCCTCTGCTGCCTGCTTTGTATCCTCTGCTGGCCCCTGGCAGCGGAGGCGGCAGGGGCAGGAGGGAGAACCCTTGCACGGAGAGCACCGCATGCACGTGCTATTATGCGACAAATTTGGGGATGTCTTTCTGCTTCCAATGGAATCGTTAGGAGGCCAGCAACGGCTGGCGGGTGACGTCGTGCTAGAACAGCTGCACGCCACGGATACATCGGAGAAGCATTGCTGCCTGGATAACAGCTCAAGCAGCGGTGCAAGCTGCAGTGCTGACGCCACCAAGAGCACAAGCTGCATAGGAGCTATGCCAGCGGAGAACAACGACGATGATGACGAGGTGGACGGCGATGTGCCTGTAATAGCCCATCTCACGACGGTCACCTGTCTCAAGCTGATAGCCGTGCAGCCGCCGCAGCAAGAGAAGCAGCAGCAAGGGAACGATGCCGAAGTGCTCATAACAGGAGATCGCGATGAGAAGATTCGGCTGTGCTTTGCCAGCAGCCCCTGGAATCTCGAGGCAGCGCATTTGGGACACTTGGAATTTATTACTGATGTTGCACCGATCCTAAACAGCAGCACGAGCGGTAGCGAACTGCTACAGCAGAAGTGGGTCGTTAGTGCGAGTGGCGACTGCACGCTGCGATTGTGGGAAATGCAAACGGGCAGGCTTCACTCTCAGGGCAGTCTGGCACTTCAACCATCGAGTCTGTTCAAGGAGGCGCTGCCCCTTGTGAATTCGCTGCTGCAAGAGGCGTCACCCCTGCAGCACAATTCCAAGGAGGCACTGCCAACCTGTGCAGTGTTGCGGGGTCACCTGCTGCCAGTCAAAGTGTTCGTTGACGAAAAGCAGTGCCTCATAGTCGTGCAGGTGCTACAGCTGAAGGGCCTTTTGCTGATTCCATACAACAGCAACGCCCTCCAGCAGCCCCTACAGCAGGTGTACGGACAGGCCCAAGTTGTACCTTTGCAGTATGCTGTTGGCTCAGTACTAGTGGCGCGCCATGCCCGACAAGATATCGAGACTTTCCCTATCTTTGCAGCCCTCAAGCAGCAACTGCAACAACTTGAGCAGCAGCAACAGCAGCAGCAACAGCAACTGCCCTTAGAGAGCATTCTGGTGGCGTGGGTTGTCGATACTGAGGGGAGAGTGCATGCGCCGATTTGCTTAGAGCTGCAGCTCCTTGCAGGTATGCAGCAGCAGCAGCAGCCACACACCTGCAGCACGTTGCTCCCACTCGTTGAAGGGAGTTCGCCGCCGCATACCCCTCAGCACCAGCAGCAGCAAAGGGTATGCCACTGGTGGAAGCTTACGAGAGATCCAGAGGCCCCTACGGTAGATGAGCGCAGAGCTAAACGACTTCGGCACAAGCACTTACAGCAGCAGCAACAGCTTGAGCTAAAGCTTCAACAGCAGAAGAAGCACCAACATGACGAGAAACAGGACCCGAACCGCAACCAACAATAGCAGAAATAATAAAAACTGAGACAACAGCACTGAGAAATCTCATCTGTCGAGTTCCAGACTTTTGGATGAATGAGAAAACTTGGGGCACACACAGTAGATGCACACACTAGTAAAAGGGAGATAGTTCGCCTCTTACAGGCCCTTCTCAAACGAGCTCAGGTACCAGCTGGTAGTTAGTAGTTGGTTGGCGCCGCTGTTTACGCGCGGGGTAGATGGATAGAGACGATTTACGTCAAAGAGAGGACACCGCCAATTAGGCAACTAGCCAGCAAATCTTGGGATAAAAAGGGGGGCGTGTGTTATGGTAGCTCGCCAGTTACCCCTCTGAAATACTGCATGCGAAGTATGTAGCAGGGGAAGCAGAAATGGAGCAGCGACAACAGCGGTGGCAACGGAGAAAACATTAGGTGGCACAAATGCACGAACAATAGGGCGTGGCCGTGCTGTTTCGAAGCTCATTTTACGTCTTGTGGCTTATAACATGATGGCCGCTTCTTCTGCCGCTGCATCGATATCAATATTTTGAATATCTTCTAATACGGCTCGCGCCGCAGCAGCAGCCTCATCTGCTTCCTGGCCGTCTGCACCTACGACTTCCAACCTCTCCTTATCTAGTTCTTGTGCCCCCTGAGGTTCTGTCTGCCGCATCCTCTGGCGTTGTTTTTCTGCTGTTCTGCTGCGACTTCTGCTTCGGGGGGATTGCTTTTCGGATGCTGCCTCGCGCTGCAGCATGCCCAAGGCTCTTAAGATGCGTTTGCTCGTGTACTGGCCTGCCGCCCCTAAGTCTTGCATTCCTTCCCCCTGTTCAGGTTCTTGCTCTTGCAGTTGCAAGGCTTTCTCGGTGGTATCTGGTACTGCTGACGACGATAAGGTCAATGGTAGATCTGCAGATGCCGCGTTTGCTGTTGCTTCCACGGATACGCCTGAGGTGGCTGCTTCTAAGTCCGCAACAGCCGCTGCCTGTGAGGCTGGCGGCTTTGCAGCTGCGGCAGATGCACGGCATACAGGAAAGAAGTCCGTTATCTGCTGCTGCCTCATAAAGGCCCCTGGTGCAGTGTAACGTTGCACCGCAGGCAGCAGGGTCTCCTCGATCTGAGAAGACGGCACATACAAAAGACAAAGACGACCTCCGCGCAAGAGCTGCCACTACTGAGTGAGTGTGGAGCTGCCAAAATTACTAGCTGGCACAAAGACGTGGGCATAACGAACGAAAGCCTACCTGCTGTTCAGACAAGCTCGTACGCTTAAGGAGGATGGTCTTTATTGCCGTAACATTTGGAGGAGCGAAGACGCAAGGCCCAGTCGGTATCCAAGCCGCTGGAGATAAGAAGGCCTCCATGACCTCGATGGAAGGAAAATCGTGAGGGAAAGACCTGCAGGCATCCAAGAAAACTATCGACAAACCCTTGGCGTGTTCCTTTTATCATTCCTTCAAAGCCGAAGACCCCTTCCCCCATAATAGATTCAATATTAAGCCTGCATGGGTTACCAGTGCAGCCTGTATCTTTGGTGTTGCTCTTTGAAGCGCTGAAGCGCCACTGAGTCGCCTTCGGCTGTACTATCTCCCAGAGGCGATTCGGCCCACCTAACACACGGCACCGCCAATAGCAACAAACAGTATGCCGCGCTGCTGTCTAGGTGACTGTGGGCACTTCGCGGCAGCAAAAGCAGTTGTGGCATGAACGCAGGCAGGACGCTGAGGAGTAGGTCCCTCACGCTCACGCAACCGCACGCCAGTGGCAGTGCAACAATGTGGACAACTAGATATGCGGTGGCTGAGGGCCTTTCTAATGTACTCCCTGAATCCAAACAGCGAATCGAACGACGGAAAATGCTTGACTATCTCCACTGCATTCACTGGTCCGACGCCACGCACACCTGTCGTATAGTCGCACCCTGCATCAGAACACACACGGATCTTGAGCAGCACAAAATACTCCTGCATGGTCCACCGAAACAGCCACCGGAGTGTCGCACAGTTAGCTCTTGTCGACTCACACAGCCCTGCTAGCCAGAAACACGGCACAGCCGAAAGGAGGAGGCATACACAAAAATAGTGCTCTAGCCACCCGTGGGAAACCAGCGAAGTCTGTATCAAAAGCTTCCGCGTTAGTTGAGGCCCCTAATCACAACCGAGGCAGCCAGACACCGACCTAAGAGGAGGGCGAGGCAGGCGAGCTGTTGCTGATTGAACTGGAGGTGCTCCTGAATATTCTGCTGCGCGTATGCCTCAACTGTCTTTGAGGACCGAAAGAAATGGCGGTACACTACCGTCGCGCCAAAGACAACACAATCGCTGTCGTCACTAATCACTGCGGCGTCGCAACTCGCACTCAAGAGGTGTCAGCGCATAACATCGAACCAAAGACCCTAAGACTAAACAGCCAACACGCAAACAAGCGCGCCGAATTGTCCTTCTGTTCAGGCGTCGTGTGGGCTCGTTCCCACGATACATGCGAGACAAAAAAGACAACTAAGTGCCACCCATTATGGCAGTTGCATCGGCATATGCCTTAGACCAGTGGCCTCATCACATCGTGAAATACCGGCATCAACAATTCCAGCTTGACAGAGCTTCGCGGCTGTCGCTTCTGCCTCCGCAGGGGCAACGACGTAAGGGATTCCGAAGGCCTCAAGCAACGCCACCAGCTGCACTCCCCACAGTAGCACACTTGGAAGCAGCGGCAGCGCTTGAAGCAGCAGCAGCAGCTATACACTGGCTGCAAAGACGTAACGCAATCGTCTCAGCACCAGCCACCGGCCAGGAGTGCTATGTCGAGGTCCTCGGCGAAAAGTGTCAGCCAACACCTCGAGACGCGACAGCAGTTCCAACGCTAAGAGGAGTGACGGGTTAGGTTTGAGGCCCTATAGCAGGCTGCAGATTCACGAGCGTGAAAGCTGCAATAATTATGGAAGCAGCATCGCACCAAGGCTTTCGTTTCGTCATCCGCGATATCGCCACGGGCCTGCAATCTGCCCAGTTGTTGTAGCAACACCTGTCGCTCTTCATCCAGAGCCTGCGCGAAGCTCTCTTGCTGCTGCTGGTACTGGAGTTTCTGCTGCTGCCACTGAGGATCCATGCCTTCGACAGCGCGAGGCTTTGCAGTTGCACACGCGTGTGCTGCCGCGAAAGCTGCTGTAGAAGCTGCTGACGGGGTCGTCTGCAAGCAAGGGGGGGGGACGGCTTGCTCTGCAGCTGCTTCTGCTGCAGCAGCAGCTGCTGCTGCTTCATCCGCTGCTGCTGCCGCTTCCTGAGCTGCCTGTTGCAAGTCAAGAAGAGCCTCAATTTCTGCCCTCTCCGTTGCTGCTTCGGGGTCCGTGTCTGCGTCATTAGTGGGTGTGATATTTCCAATCGCAGCAGCAGATTTGGCAGCAGCGTTTTGCTGCCTCTGCTTCCGTCTGCGCTCCTGGTGCTTGTGCTCTTCTAAGTGTTGCCGAAGGTAAGGGAACACGTTCAGCCACAAGTCCATGAAGTCTCCTTCCTCCTTGGCCTGGTCGTCTTTCGTTGCTTGCTTCTCCTGCTGGCGTTCTAGCTGCTGCTCGCGCTGCTCCTCAGTAGTCGCACTGCCAGCAAATGCAGAAGACGCAGAAGACGCGTGAACAGCGTCTGCAGGGGTGCCACGAATCACCACTTCCGCAACCGCAGCGGTCTGAACCAGCTGCGGCTGCATTTGCTGTTCAGGAGGCTCTTGAACCTTTGGCAAGTGCAGAGGGGGAAGTGCGTGCAATTCGGTGGCCACGTGCTCTGTGGATTCCTCCTGTCGCTGGCGTTTAGCGCTCATTGGAGAGAACGGATTGCTCTTTATCCGAATGCAGGCTGCCGCTGTTGCTGCTGAGGCGCATTCGGAAATCTGTCGTGGCGTCCCTCTTGCTTGTCGTTCTTCTGGTGCCGCTGCTTCTGACGCTAATGGTGGCAGCTGTATGGGAAGCGGCCCTGTCACATCTGTCTTCCGAGCTTTCTCTGGAGCAGCCGCTGCTTCCATGGCCAAAAAGCGCCGAAAAGCTCCTTTTCCCTCCCCTGTTGCCAGTTGTACTGCTGCTGTGCGTGTCTCCAGAGATGCTGCCAAGGTGCTCCGCTGATGAGCAACGCCCTGCTTGGAAAGCTCCTTGCTTCCCAGGCCTCCTAAATTTATCCGGCATCCTCGAATGCACGTGCTTAGCAGCCGCTCTTCTTGTTGCTGCGGCTGCCTTTCCTGGTGCTGCTCCTGATGCGTGGTCTGCGTCTGCTGCTGATGCTGCTGCGCTAGCGGCTGCTCCTCCACGGACTGGACAGCGACTGACGCTTGCTGAAGGGGGTGATCGATTTCGCAGTCTTCGAATTCGTCATCAGCCCCCATTCGAGAATCTGCTGCTGCGCAGCTTTCGTCTGTTGGAGGCGCTGCTGCCGGCGTGACCTCTCCTACCGCCACTGCGCATGCGCCTCCTGCAGCACCCTTTCCGAAAGGCGCTCGAGCTGCAGTCTGTCCAGAAGAGGCCTTGTCGATTGAACGCTGGTTTTCTCGTGTTTCCAAAGCCGGTGCCTCAGCTTGAACAGATGCGCCTGGTGGTGCAGTGCGTGCAGATATTTGTGCTCCTATGAATTCCTCTGATGCCTCATCACTCGCAGCTAACGGCAGCTCCTTTAGTAGATCCTCTCCAAATATCTCCTTGTCCGGCAGCAGCGCCAAGTGCTTGCCTGAAAAAACACTGACGGAGAACAAAAAGCCCTCTCGGCGGAAAAAACTTTTACGGCACAGCAGCGCAACCCACCCGCCTACGGCTGCTCTGGCGATAGGATGCTACGGTAAAACACACACGATTGCTTGCAGCACCGTACGCTCGCCATCAATGCTCAGAAGAAAATCATCGTCATAGGTCTCGCGCAGTTGTAGATTCTCAGCCTCTTTGCTGTTGCCACTCCTACTCCCAAAGAGCACCTTGAGGTGCCGCTGCTGGATCTCGGCAGCGAGCGACGCAGCTGCAACACCCCCTAAAACTTCGTTGGGATGCATAGACTGCACGTCCAGATGCCCTCGCCCGTGCAGAAGGCGCAGCCGTTGCTCTTCCTCCATCTGCTGTTCTTGCTGCTTCAATAAATCATTCAGAAACTTCCGGCGACGCGTTCGTGGCACCAGGCCGCAAAGCTCCATCCACGATGCGCCTTTGCTGCTACTGCTGCTGCTCGAACTGCTGCTGCTGCTCGAACTGCTTGGCGTATCTGAGGGGTTATCCGTCAAGCATAATACTGCGGGAGTTTCGGCTGTAGGAAAGACAGCATCACACGAAGGCATCCTTCCCTAGTCGGGCGCCCCTAATCTTTGGCGCTCATGAATCCATGTGCCTGTCAACGCATGCATAGAACGGGAAGTCAGCGAAACGACAAGCGCAAGAGCGCGCGCACGCTGCAAACAAATAGACGAGAGGACCCCTTGAGAGATCATAGGCGTACAAGTCTCGGCTTTGAGCCCCTCAACATTCGCGTCGAAGCTCTGCTGCGCCTCTTGCTGCTGCTGCTCTTGCTGCTGCTGCTCTTGCTGCCGCTGCTCTTGCTGCTGCTCTGCCATGCGAGCTTTGACGTGCGTAATCTCCTGAGAGAACACAGCACAAGTCGCACGCGGAGCGGGGATGCCGCAGCCTTCAGGAACCTGCACGCAGAGCAAGAGCTGTAGACGGCTGCAACTCCTGAGCCAACGCCTACAAAATAAGACAATAACCGCGTACCCGGTTTGTTTGTATGGCGCGCACGTAACCCTCCAGCTGCACGTTGGAAAACACTGCAGTGTCTGAGCCGCATCCAAGCGCCCTCAGGCGGGACGCCTCCACCCATGCATCACGGATTTGCAGCAGAACCTGACATACACTCACCCCCGAAATACAAACAAGTTGACACTGAATCGGAAGGCCTTGCACGCAAAAAGATGAGGAGCACTTCCCACCACGCACTGCATACCGCTCTGCACGCCACTCTACACAGGGCCCGCCTACCCCGTGCACCCACAATCCACAACTAACTTGGTACTGCAAGGTTAATGGAAGCGCATTGAAGACTTGAGGATCTATGGCCGAATCCAATGGCAATTCCACGAATTGACCCTCGCGAGTCAGATAGGCTGCAAATATCACGTACACCCCCCCACACGCTTAGCCCTCTGCCTAAGAAGCCCCCTTTCGGGTGTCTACGCAGCACTGGAATAACAATGCTTATGCGGACGGCCACGGTGAAGGAAAAAGGGGGCGGTATCCTTGATTCGCCCTAATGCATGTCATCTGCCCCTTTAGACAACATGTGCAAACGCGTGATGCGACACATACCTTTGAATTCATCAGGATCCCGAAAGACGCGGCGCTCCTGCTTTGTCAGCCCCCGCTTGCCTGATAAGGCCCATCACCAAACACTACAGCGCATCTTCACTTTCTTTGTGCGGCCTCATTTCCCCCCTTTCCCCACCCCCCCTCTCCCCTGCTCCGCATATGAATGCACAGCTCCCCAAAGCTTCACCCCCACCGCATGCCCTCTCAAGCACATCACAATCACATAACCAGAAGCAGGCATAATAGAACACCAGAGCTTCTTCTCCGCTCCGACGTCCAAGACGCAGTCGCCATGCAACCTCACACCGTCACAAAAATCGCCTACTTTTTTAAAACGTCCCCTCACTCTCACAGACCTGCTGCCTCCCCCTTATCTATGAACTTTCGTAGCGGCCGTCCAACCCCCATCCATGCATGCAACTGTTGATCTTTCTTTCTTGGCCCCCCCTCCGCGTGCAACCTCCACACTCCTTGTCGCAAAGAACCCTCACCTCTCTGGCCTTTGTGTCTGTAGGAGGGTGGCAGCGTCAAAATACTTTCTTTCGACCTGCATACGGCAAAAACCCACGCCGAGAATAGCACCTCCCTCGCAGCGGCGAGAGATTCGCAACTGCGGCCAGAGGAGGGGCGTGCGCAATCTCAGCATCTTCAACGCACCCAACGTCCAACTGGGTAAAGCCAATGACTGCAAAGGAAAGAGAACAACAGCATGCCTACCACCAACACGTGTCTCCAAGACGTGCGTGCACGACTGGTTGCCACCCTGGCCTATTTCTTTTCTCAGGGGATAAAATACATGCCTATTCCGGGCCTTACCTTCTTCTTCTTCGCTGCTGCTGGAGCTGCCGCTGGTTTTGTTCTCGTCCTCCTCCTCTGAGGAAAATAGCTTAGGGGTGTCGCCTCCTTCACGCGCCTCTGCAGCGGCAGCGCTGGCTGCCGCTGCCGCCGCTTGCTTCTTTACTGCAGCGTACTCATCTCGAGTACGCGGCCTTTCATAAAAAGGTCTCGCAATACGCAGCTGCTCGCTTCCACTACTCGAAAACGCGGGACGCTCATCGCTTGCCTGCTCCTCTTCTTGCTGCTGCTGCTCCTGCGCTCGTTGCTCTTCTTGCTGCTGCTGCCGCTGGGTAGAAACAGGCTTGCCAAGACCACGCTGCTGCATGCGGTTCACTAACAGCCGCAAAGCAACAGAACGAAGGCTGCGCTCCGCCGCAGACCGCTGACGCCGCCTGCACAGAGCCCCTCGCCAGACTATATATATATATTTATATATATATAGCCTTCAGCCTTTTGATTTCCCTCCATCCTGCAGGGGTAATTGTGATCAGCACCTCCCTTTCCCCAGATCTAACCCACCCCCCTAAGCAAGCTGCCATTTGAAATTGAGTTTAAAGTTAAACTGACCTCTCCAGCAGAGTGCGTCGCTTGAGAGGTGGCGGTGGGCCGTCAAACACGATGATAGGACGGACTTTGAAGTACAACAGCCTACGCAAAAGCAACCAGCAGCAACAACCCCCGCAAAAACACCCCATTTGGACTGCATTGCAGCCACCCCGCAAGCACACTACACATGCAGATACCACGGTGCAGGTAGCATGAGTGCACGCGCGGCGTCAATACGAACGAATCTATGAAACCACCTCCCCACACGAGCCGCACAGCAGCAAACGGTCGCTGCCAACATGAAAAAGGCCGCACGCGCTTCTCACACGTATGCCAGCCAAACAGCAGCAGCAGCGAAGCCGCGAGAAAAGTTGCAGCAACTGAGTGCAGGCGAACCTGCAGAGTCTATTAAAGAATCCAACGATTACAGCACCCGCTGTTGGCGATCCGTCAGGCTCCCTTAGCGCATGCATGAACTGCATAGAGCACAGAAAGGAGCATACGGCGCTTCATGTTAAACTGTGTGTTGGGGGGAAAGGCTACGTGCTTCAAGTAGCCTTCCAATCTCCAGAATTCGCGTTTCCCAACAATGCAGCAACACCCAAGTCTTTCCATAGCCAACGTCTTTTCCCCCCGTTAAGGCCACCCCCTCCTCAACGCAGCTAATGCAGCAGCAGCGACGGCTGGGGCGGAGTCTGCTAAGAACCGTCAAAGCGCTTTGAATGCTTTTAAACAGCAGCACGAAAAGTGCGTCACGATAAAGAGTAAAACATACACACACAAAACACAAAACAAATACACAAAACCAACACACAAAACACAAAACACACACAAAACGCATCTGCAAAAAATAGACACACAGACACACACATACACACACACACACACACACACACACACACACACACACACAAACACACACACACACACACACACACACACACACACACACACACACACACACACACACACACACACACACACACACACACACACACACACAC